>NW_026461712.1:0-77241 GCF_021730395.1 Mercenaria mercenaria | reverse complement strand
GATCACGCCGGATGTGTTGTAGAAAATGCAGTAAAACCGTACGGAACAAGGAATCCTTGGTCCAAGATTGTTAATGTGTAATACATTGTGTTGTCTTTTGCGGCTTACTTATGTAGTCATAAGGTCTATATTTTTGTTTATCTGTTTAGAAACTTCATATCTATTATCAAGCATCCAGTTAGGCCAATACTACCGGAATGCCGGTCGGTAATCGAATCTTCCTCGCTGGCGCTGTAGTCCAATCTGTTGACCAGCGACTCCCCGTGAGTTTCAGAAGTAAAGCAAATCATTTCGTGTTAGTTTCTACTGAAAAATACTGAAATTGTCATATGCGCTCACATTATGTTGTTATTAGCTTATTCGTCTTCAAGTATCGTTTTTACAAAGGCTTGACTTTTAATATGATTGCTTGGCATCTGTATGTAAAACTGCTAGAACATTCCATGATCAACAATTAGGTAAAATTTGCCGGCTTATCGGTAAAATTATCCCTCTTGAAATCACCTGGCTTGGCGTAATCGATTTTTATCTGGTTGATATTTTCCAATGTCTCGTATTTCAAATTTCGCATAATTAAATTATACCCCTAAGTTTAAGTTTTAACCATATATATGTTATAAAGAATTTATATAATGCAACATTTTGAATAGATTGTTTTCGGAGCCTCTGAAACAGCCATATTAAAGCACTTTTTGATAGTTGTTTATTATCAGTTAACAGCTTTTTGCAAGTTTCTTGCGTATCAACACCTTTGATTAGGGGACTAGGGGTGATCAAGTCTTTTTGTTACACAGGTAATAATCTTCTCGGTGATTGCTAATTGTAACATGTTTACTTAAAATTATGTCAAATATCAAATACCTCTGAAACACAGATCAGCCCTTGCAAAGTTTAGATGTGGGGTAGTCCCAATTAGATTAGAGACTGGCAGATATGAAAATATACCAGAAAACCAACGCTTATGCCCAGTTTGTAGAACTGATATTGAAAATGAAATCCATGTTCTGTTTTACTGTAATACCAGAATATAAGAAATACACTTACGACCAAAGCATGTGGAGTTGATGGAAACTATCTGAATCTTTCTGACAATGATAAGTTGATATTTGTACTGTCAAATGAAAATATGTTAAAATTAGTGCCAATACCTGTTTTATAATTTTAAAAACTAGAAACAACTTGCTGTACAAATGAAAATGTTCATTTTATTATCTCGACTATTCAAAGAATAGTCTAGCTACTCTACTCAGTCACCCTAGCATCTGCGTCACAATTTGGTTAAAGTTGTACATGCAAGTACATATGGCTATCATTTAAAGGCATATAGCTTTGGAACTTTATAGGTCTATTACTAACCCCGCTAGGTCAAGTCCTTTAGCTCTGGCATGTATTTTGGCCAGATTATGTCCCCTTTTCATGCTTTTGGACTTAGAAAATCCTGGTTTAAGTTTTTACATACAAATTACTATCCTCAAAACTAATGTAGGTATTGAACGGAAAATTCACGGGTATCTTCGGGTTGTATATAGAGGAAAAGAAAAGAAAGAAAAGGAGAAGGGAAAAGGAAAAAATGGTGATAGCATCAAGTGCTATAACTCTGACATGCATTTTGGCCAAATTATATCCCATTTTAGGGCTTAAAAAATCATTGTTTTGCATGCAAGTACACCTAGCTATTAAGTTAAGGCATATAACTTTGAAACTGTTTGTCAATTATCAATCTCACTGGGCCAAATCCCTTAACTCTGACTTGTATTTTGACTTAAGTATGCCCCTTTTGAACTTAGGAAATCATGGTTAAAGTTTTATATGCAAGTTACTATCTCCAAAACAAATATAGAGATTGATTTGAAACGTCACATGTGTCTTTGGGTTCATAAAACATAACTAGCAGGCATCTTGGCAAATTATGCTTCTTTTGGACTTACTAAAATCTGGTTAAAGTTTTGCATGCAAGTACATATGGTTATCACTTAAAAATATATAACTCTGAAACTTTTCTTTTTCTAGGTCAATCACTTACCTCACTGGGTCAAGTGCCATAACGCTAACATGTATTTTGGCCAAATTATACCCTCTGTTGGAACTAGAAAATACTGGTTAAAGTTATGGATGCAAGTACATATAACTATTACCTACAGTCATACAGCTCTGAAACTTTTTTTTTCTAGGTAAATTACTAGCCTCATTGGGTCAAGTACCATAACTCTGACATGTACAAATTATGCCCCCTTTGGCACTTGGAAAATCTTGGTTAAAGTTTTGCTTGTAAGGGACTATCATCAAATCAAATGCAGATATTGAACTGAAACCTCACATGTGTCCTCGGGGTTATAAAAAATAAAGTTATAGCATCAGGTCTCATAAGTCTGATGTGCATTTTGGTCAAATTATGTCCCATTTTGAATTTAAAAGTTCTGGTTTATATGAATATATGAATTTACCTAAATGTTAATTAAATGACCGTTGACCTATTTAAATGTTTGGGATTTTTATATTGTTTTAGCTTCATTATATATCATTTTAGAATTTGATAAACAAAAAAGACACGTATTTTCTTCCGCGGTAACTCATTAAGCATAAACACGAGACTTCGCGGATGAATCCTAACTACATTCTGGACACTTCTCGGCGAACACTCGTGACCTGTTTATAACAATGCTTCTACGATTTTGCGTGGGTTGAATTTTGCAGTCAGTAAACGGATAAATTATCGGAAGAAGAAGCTCTTACTGGTTTGTTTCGTTACTACTGATATTAAAAATGATATTAATTCTTATTTTCGAGAAATAAACAAATCGGCGAAACATTAAATTGTATTTTCTTGTAGTTTTTGAAATCGAAAGTAGATCGTCTATGTTTGGCTGCTTTGACGAAACGAAACAACTTTTTTTATGAAAAGATTTAAATAAGAGGTAATTTAACCGTAAACTTCAATGTCAGATACAGCCAATTGCTGCTAAATGTCTTCGTATCATCACAATTTGTAAAATATATTGTTGAAACTGGAGAAAAGTGTAATCGTATCCGGATAAAATATTTTGGGTAAATATCAAGCTGTGTTATGAAATTTTAACATTCAAGTAACATTCATGATAGATATTATTGTAACAGAAATGATTCTAGAATTTATTTTTATTACACCTACATATAATCTATGTCAGACTCGTATTCTAGTCCTGAGGCATGATCTGAAAGTAAAAAGATGAAGTGACAGTCATACTTTGGATATTGTTATACTAGAAAAAATCTAGATCGTAACCTTTCTGGAATTTTGACTGGTTTGGATAATTTGCTTACGATTCAGGTTCGCAAAAAAATGAAACCGTCACCCATTCTGCTTTTCATGATGACACATGGCTTGATTTTTGCAGTCAGTAAGCGGATAAATTATCCCGGGAAAGAGCTCTTACTGATTTGTTTAATTACTCTTGATTTTAAAAATGATTTTATTTCTTATTTTTCGAGAAATAAACAAATCGGCGAAACATTAAATTGTATTTTCTTGTAGTTTTTGAAATCGAAAGAAGATCGTCTATGTTAGAGTGCTTTGACGAAACGAAACAATATTTTTTATGAAATGATTTAAATAATTTCACCGTAAACTTCAATGTCAGATACTGCCAATTGCTGCTAAACTGTCTTCATATCATCACAGTTTGTAAAACATATTGTTGAAACTGGAGTTTTTGGCGGTATAAAAGAAAGTGTAATCACACCGGATATAATATTTTGGGTAAATATCGAGCTGTGTTATGAAATTTAAACATTGAAGTAACAGACATGATAGATATTATTGTAACCTGAAATGATTCTAGAATTTATTTTTATAATACATACATAGAATCAATATCAGACTTATATTCTAGTGCTGAGGCATGACCTGAAAGTAAAAATATGAAGTGACAGTCATTCATACTTTGAATATTGTAATACTAAAAAGAATCTAGGTAATATTTAGAAATTGGAACATAAAATTTTCAGTTAGAAATCGCACCAAAGACTTTATCAAGGGTCTACATTTTCAAAATTTCCTTGTGGTGATACCCCAAACCCTACTTGCAGGAGGGGGTATCCTCCCACACCCTCCCCCCATATTGCCACTTTACAGTTTGATACAGTTGCCCTTTTACCACCTGCCACAATGCCCATTTCAAAATCTGACTGCAGTTCAAAGCGGGAAGGAACACCCCTCCCCACACCCACCCTGCTACCGACCACGTAAAAATGGCTCAAACATTTTTTTCAGCCCAGTCTGGGGCCTGTCTGTCTACATGAATCAAAACGGATAATTGAAAGTACATAAACTTGGGGACTACTGACATGGTTTTGAAGGGGTTAACAGGTCTGAAATAGAATAAATGATTGTTTTAACTAAAAAAGAACTGCATTTATTAATATTGGTTATCTTTTCCGAAATTGGTAGCTAGTCCGAGTAACTTCTCTTAGTTTCGAATGCGCAATTTTCCTGTCAGTGTAAACATTCATGACACTATATATTGACACTCAGCAACATTTACATATCTTTAAACGCAAAAGTAAGTATACTTTAAATTCACATCCCTTATAATATGATTGAACAATAACTAGCGTGTGACACGGTTATTGCCAGGCCCCTTATCTGTAAAATATCTGAACAGTTCTTTCGTCCATCCGTTACAAATTGTATGTGGCAATCCGCGCTGTAAAATTTCAATATATAAATTTTCATATTCAAATTTTATCATGTGCGAATATATACCAGCCGATAATTGCCCGTTTTGGTAATGCCGAAGGCAAATGTTTACTGGAAAAATATTTATAGTCATGGGCAGTATCTTAGTGTCACCTGTCAAATTGTAGTTTGTACTTTCAACATTTTTATTTTTGCGAATCACCCTTCAATTTTAGACAAATATATTGGGTTTAAATACTTGTATAATGTCAATCAAAGTTTTACTAGGCATCGATTGAATGTCCATTTCATCTATTGTAACAAAATCTCTGTTCAGTTGGGGAAAAAAACTAAAACCAAACTGAAACTGGTAGACTATACTACCAGTACATCGATCATTAGCCGACTCTCAGGCCCTTGAGGCCTTTGATTTTGTTCTTTGGCTTCCCACTTTTTAATTTAAAAATCTGACATTTATTAAATCAGTCAATCAGTAACCTTTGAGAAGCTTTGGCAAGCCATAATTCGCACATACTTTATTACGTAATGACAGGCTCTGTGTAATAAGTAGATACCTTATACATTGTCAAGTATCTTTGTTAGTTTGTTTTTCGGTGTTTATTTTTTACCAGTGTGTGGCAATATGTTATTTCAAATGTTCATTACATAGCAAAATTATTTTTGACAAGTTAAATATGATTAAATACAATTAATTGATTAATGAGTTAAATTTTCATTTCAATTAAAATTCCATTGAATGTAACAAAAAAAATGTTATAATAACTGAAAATGGTATTGTCATATTGTCAAGTTTGTAAGCACTTTAAAAAATTTTTTTCCTGCTTTCTATTTTTTAAGGTAATAGTAGTTTCATGTACATGTATGTTGTGCTCGCCTAACATACATGATTTTGTGTATTTATATTTCTTTATATGGCTCAGTTTCTTTAAATTAAATGCAAAGTATAAAGGAGATAATATAGTGTTGATCATATTTTCATATACTATGCAAAATAAAAGAATAAAATAACGTATTGTCTTTTTCTCCGCTCTGCATTTTACATTATTGGAAAATAGAATTAAACCAAGTTGTTACATTGAAAGTAACCTGGTAAATGTAAAGATGACTATATTTGTTGTTGTTGTTTTACCGGTACTTAAAATTGGTGTAAAATAAATCCCCCCTTCCAACGTTTTTACAGTAGATCCCTACAGTAGATCAAGAGATATGATTTTCACAAACTTGGCAAAGAACACAAAGTTACATGCGAAATATGTAAGCTGAAAGGCGTTGGTAGTAGACAAAAAGCTTTTAAAAGTTTTCTTAAACAAAGCTATGTAAAGGATGTGAACCAAAAGGCGGTGCCAACTTTGAACCCTGAGATATATGACTTGAAAAAAAAACTTGGAAGAAAACTACTACACAAAGCTTTGTGCCAATATGTAAACTTCATGCTTTGGCAATTTAGGCAAAAAGATGTTTCCTATATATACTTATATACGTCTATGTAATACAGCTGAATCCCTGGGCGGGGCCAATTCTTACAAGAAGAGCAAGGTTCGAACCAGCTTCCTATGGGACCACTACATAATGCAACATGCTGAATACTAAGCTCTGTTTTATATCACGGAGACAGAGATAGACGGACGGCGAACATCAAGCGCTAAGTGCTTGTGATAAAGGAAAATTATGACGTAAAATATTCACTAGAAAATGAATGTAAACGTTAAAAAATATGAAGGTTATAAAAAGTGTCAGTGGTTTAGAAAACAAAAAGACATGAAAATTACAACACTATGACATTTTGTTGAATTAAAGTCAAAGTAATCACACCTTTCAAGTTATTCTTTCTATTAAGCATGATCTTTTTAGTTTTGTTGTTAATACAAGTTCTTTGTCATGCCATAATGATTGAAGATTAATATTCGACAACGGTATAAATACATTAGCATATAGCAATTCCTAAAATAGAGCTTTAAGATCGACATGAGTACTGCGCACCATAAACAGTTTCCTGAATATCTTTTACATTTACGCCATCTATATAAATCACATCATTTATCCTGAATTTATCTCCATAATAAGTAAGAACGGATTTATTTCTGATATGTTCTAAGTTATGTTCTGCCGTATAACTTTGGAGAATTGATTTAGTTTTTGTACTTGCAAAGCAGTTCTTCCTTTATATACCTTTATTGCATCTACAATAATGATCAGTATGCAATGTCGTTTAATTATTACATTGCAATTTCGTTTAATTATTACATTAATACCATTTTGGATTAAACCAGGCCTAGCGTTACATGCAATCCATCTAAATAATCAACCAGCTTTCTATTTTATTTACTATTTCATTTACATTATCAAATATTCCCATTATATTTTTGACAGGATAGAATCTTACATAACTTCCTGGTTCTATAGAAAATTCGATTGCAACTCTACCGTGTTGCTCTGAATGTATCTCCTATTTTGTCCTTTACGTTATCGACCCACCTTCCAAAAATATCAAATAAATAAAATCTGAAAAGTAGATCCCTCGGAAGCACCGAGAACAAGGCAAACAGTGAAAATTGCAGACTCGGTTTGATTGAGTCTGTTCATGAGCAGTAATGGAAAATGCAACACTGCCCACGCCCCCTAGCACCGGCTTAAGCAGTCTTCAATCTTCAAATCTAAATGAGCGTAACCCAAATCACCAACTCGTTTTGTTTTGGCAACATCAAAAGCGGTCAAATTGCCGACAGTAATTCTTGTTTTAGCTATTTTTTTTTCTTGTTTTAAAAATACATTACATGTAGTAACTTCTGCGATTGCTTCACCAATCTTAGTTACTGCCTCACCATTCAATCGCAAAGTCCAGGTTCTTGTCTATTTCTTTAAGTTTGATATTATATTTAGCAAGATCTTTTTGTAAGTTTCCTGTTATTATAAACACTAGTTTTCATTGTGACGTCTGTCGACAATGTTCAGCAAGTACTGGAGTTTTGTCTTAAAACTTTTCAATTTACCATTCAAGTTTTTATTAAGGTAATTTAATGTTTGTTCATAGTCATAACATTTTGTGATGCTGTTTTTTCAAGCTCAGATTTATACTCTGCAGACTTTAATAACTTAAAAATGCATTTAACATATCATGACTCTTATTTGTTATAGCAGTATCAAGTTTATTTCCTTTTTGTTTGTAACTGATACATATTCTGTGACCTTTTCGCAGCTTCAATCAATCTTCTGTCCTCAAGTAAGTTAATCTTAAGTAAATTGAATGCATTTGACATTAGTATACTAAAAGACGTTTTCCTTCCACATTTTAGGTAAATACAAAGCTTTATATCCATACACGTCAACCGGAGAACATGACATAACCATCAAAGAAGGAGATACAGTTACTGTCTTAAAAAGTTCCGAGAATGGCTGGTGTTGGATAGAGATGAATGAACAGTATGGCTATGTGCCCACAGATTACTTGGAAAAAGTGATGAAATAAGTCAGAAGTTTCATTTTTGGATACGATACAAAGCTAGCTCTGCTCGGAAAAGAAAATTTGCACATATGACAGCCAGAAATATGCAATAACTGATCGTATTTCAACTGTATGGTAAATAAGTTAAACTTATTAAATCGCACTATAGTGCTGATCAAATGTCATATCTCAGCATTATCAAAAATAAAAACGTCGTCTTCCCGCAAGCAAAGAAACGAATACACGTCAGATCAGCAGTTGTTCGTCCTAAAATGGCATATCTAGATAGAAATTACTCATCGTCCTTGTTTGATAACCTATATTAAACTATAATTTTATATCAACTTATACTTCATACATAGATTATTGTCAGTATATATTCCAGTTACTCATATAGGGTTTTAAACATATTAATCGAGATATCATGTACATTTGTATGTAACTGTACATTAAACCAGTTTGTAATCGTTCCATTACTTTGCTTCCTTGATGAACATTGAATATTGTTTGTGTTTTCTATGCATTTATGTTTTTGATATTGGATAAGTTATCATTTCAGACAGTATGTGTTTATGCCAATTAAAAATATATAATTCTCCTCGTCATGAATGTGTTAATGAAATGTATAAAGCTTTATGGATTTCTTTTTGTTAAAATATACAAATACTTTTTATGTTTTGTTATTGTTAGAAAATTGTATAAATTTTGGAGTGGCGTTTTCAATCTCTAAACCGATAATAAAAAACTAGCCTACAGCGAAAAATACGATATTAATAAAACGTCGTGCCCATCATAATCTTTTAAACAAGGCAGACAAATGGTGATAATCCCTTATATCAATGTTTAACTACATTTTATACCCTATTCCCTGTTCACTGGTAATTGTGTCACGGATCCTGTTTCAATTTTATGAACTATTTTATTTAGTTAAATACGCATAACTGTCTGTCACTTCACATATGAGTATTAAATAATTTGAAGATAGATATAATAATTTTGTGATAACTTAAGATCACGCCGGATGTGTTGTAGAAAATGCAGTAAAACCGTACGGAACAAGGAATCCTTGGTCCAAGATTGTTAATGTGTAATACATTGTGTTGTCTTTTGTGGCTTACTTATGTAGTCATAAGGTCTATATTTTTGTTTATCTGTTTAGATTCTTCATATCTATTATCAAGCATCCAGTTAGGCCAATACTACCGGAATGCCGGTCGGTAATCGAATCTTCCTCGCTGGCGCTGTAGTCCAATCTGTTGACCAGCGACTCCCCGTGAGTTTCAGAAGTAAAGCAAATCATTTCGTGTTAGTTTCTACTGAAAAATACTGAAATTGTCATATGCGCTCACATTATGTTGATATTAGCTTATTCGTCTTCAAGTATCTTTTTTACAAAGGCTTGACCTTTAATATGATTGCTTGGCATCTGTATGTAAAAAATACTAGAACATAGCATGATCAACAATTAGGTAAAATTTGCCGTCTTATCGGTAAAATTATCCCACTTGAAATCACCTGGCTTCGCGATATCGATTTTTATCTGGTTGATATTTTCCAATGTCTCGTATTTTAAATTTCGCAAAATTAAATTATACCCCTAAGTTTAAGTTTAAACCATATATATGTTATAAAGAATTTATATAATGCAACATTTTGAATAAATTGTTTTCGGAGCCTCTGAAACTGCACTTTTTGATAGTTGTTTATTACCAGTTAACAGCTTTTTGCAAGTTTCATGCGTATCAACACCTTTGATTAGGGGACTAGGGGTGATCAAGTCTTTTTGTTACACAGGTAATAATCTTCTCGGTGATTGCTAATTGTAACATGTTTACTGAAAATTATGTCAAATATCAAATACCTCTGAAACACAGATCAGCCCTTGCAAAGTTTAGATGTGGGGTAGCCCCAATTAGATTAGAGACTGGCAGATATGAAAATATACCAGAAAACCAACGCTTATGCCCAGTTTGTAGAACTGATATTGAAAATGAAATCCATGTTCTGTTTCACTGTAATGCTTACCAGAATATTAGAAATACACTTACGACCAAAGCATGTGGAGTTGATGGAAACTATCTGCATCTTTCTGACAATGATAAATTGATATTTGTACTGTCTAATGAAAATATGTTTAAAATTAGTGCCAAGACCTGTTTTATGATTTTAAAAACTAGAAACAACTTGCTGTACAAATGAAAATGTTCATTTTATTATCTCGACTATTCAAAGAATATTCTAGCTACTCTACTCACCCTAGCATCTGCGTCACAATTTGGTTAAAGTTGTACATGCAAGTACATATGGCTATCATTTAAAGGCATATAGCTTTAGAACTTTATAGGTCAATTACTAACCCCGCTAGGTCAAGTCCTTTAGCTCTGGCATGTATTTTGGCCAGATTATGTCCCCTTTTCAGGCTTTTGGACTTAGAAAATCCTGGTTTAAGTTTTTACATACAAATTACTATCCTCAAAACTAATGTAGGTATTGAACGGAAAAATCACGGGTGTCTTCGGGTTGTATATAGAGGAAAAGAAAAGAAAGAAAAGGAGAGGGGAAAACAAAAAAATGGTGATAGCATCAAGTGCTATAACTCTGACATGCATTTTGGCCAAATTATATCCCATTTTAGGACTTAAAAATTCATGGTTTTGCATGCAAGTACACCTAGCTATTAAGTTAAGACATATAACTTTGAAACTGTTTGTCAATTATCAATCTCACTGGGCCAAATCCCTTAACTCTGACTTGTATTTTGACTTAAGTATGCCCCTTTTGAACTTAGGAAATCATGGTTAAAGTTATATATGCAAGTTACTATCTCCAAAACAAATATAGAGATTGATTTGAAACTTCACATGTGTCTTCGGGTTCATAAAACTAGGTGATAGCATCAAGAGCTATAACTAGCAGGCATCTTGGCAAATTATGCTCCTTTTGGACTTACTAAAATCTGGTTAAAGTTTTGCATGCAAGTACATATGGTTATCACTTAAAAATATATAGCTCTGAAACTTTTCTTTTTCTAGGTCAATCACTTACCTCACTGGGTCAAGTGCCATAACGCTAACATGTATTTTGGACAAATTATACCCTCTGTTGGAACTAGAAAATACTGGTTAAAGTTATGGATGCAAGTACATATAACTATTACCTACAGTCATACAGCTCTGAAACTTTATTTTTTCTAGGTAAATTACTAGCCTCATTGGGTCAAGTACCATAACTCTGACATGTACAAATTATGCCCCCTTTGGCACTTGGAAAATCTTGGTTAAAGTTTTGCTCTGAAACTTTTTTTTCTAGGTAAATTACTAGCCTCATTGGATCAAGTACCATAACTCTGACATGTACAAATTATGCCCCCTTTGGCACTTGGAAAATCTTGGTTTAAGTTTTGCTTGTAAGGGACTATCATCAAATCAAATGCAGATATTGAACTGAAACCTCACATGTGTCCTCGGGTTTATAAAAAAAAGAAGAAAAAAAAACAGGTTATAGCAGCAGGTCCCATAAGTCTTATGTGCATTTCGGCCAAATTATGTCCCCTTTTGAACTTAAAAGTTCTGGTTTGAGCTTTTGAATGCAAGTTACTTTCTCTAAAGCTAATGCAGATACTGGGTTGAAACTCCATGGATATTTTAGCATTTAGGATAATATTCCTGCTTCTGGGACATCAATTTGAATAGTCGGGCAGTGGCTGTCTTAGGGACAGATTTTGTCTTTATTTTGTTTTTACTAGAAACTAAACTTTTTATTTTAACAGGAAGGATGTTTGGTCAAATATCTTAGCACACTCATAGGGTTAATGTTGGCATAAATATAAGACTGAATCAATTTTCATATGATTGGATCAATTTAGAAGATTTTAACACATACTTCTTAATATTTTATATAAGAAAACGTTAAAAAAAAGGGCAATAGCTGAGATGTTTGATTATAACACATCACTGATATTGTACGATGTAAATAATATATCAAATACTCTGTATAATAGGGCATATACTTTAATGCATATATATGCATGTATAGGTGTATATGTGTGTACATATATGCATGTGTATGTATTTGTATTATATATATGTGTTTATGCGGGTATACTATATGTATATATATACATGTGTGTTTGTATATATGAATGTACCTAAATGTGAAGTAAATGACCGTTGACCTATTTAAATGTTTGGGATTTTTACATTGTTTTAGCTTCATTATATATCATTTTAGAATTTGGTAAACAAAAAAGACATAGTCAAATTACAAAAATTAACAAGGGTAAATCAGTTTTGTAGCTTTTATTTTTATCTTTTTAATGTATGTATAAGTCTCTTATAATTCAGTTAATGAATGGTCATGTATATTTTATCTGTCATGCTTCTCTTTTATGTTGTATACTCTGTACATGAATGAGACTGAAATAAAAATAAAATATAAAATGTTTAATGAACGACACTTAAATGCACTATAAATATTTTTTTTTTCATTTTCTAATCAACAACAAATGATGTAAAGTATATTGGATAATGTGGCAGTGATTTAGTATTTACTTGTATTTGATTTACAGTATTTTTTTCCCGAATACAGGTTAATTGTTCGATATCAAAGTATAGATACATAGAACACATGTTGAAGGTTCGCTTTAGAGTGAAAATATTATATTATAAAAGTTTTCCGACAACATTGTGAAAAATTGTGGTTTATGGATTTATTAGTTTATTGTCTCTTCTGAAAATTACTATTTACTCTCTGTGCTCCATATTATATAATGCTTTCACTTGCTGTAGGCATTGTATTTATAAGCTTGATTTGAATAGAATTGAATGTACACACGGCTAATCTCAAGCAGTTAAAGCACGCGCTAAAAGAAATAAAAAATATGTATTTCCTTGTTATTATAGTAATAATATACGTGATAATTATTATAAATAACCTTTCTACTACATTAGTGTCACATTATCCTAAATCTTTCCTAAAAGACTTTTTTCTATGAGATGAACGCTTGTTTTGTTCTTTGAATTTAAAAATCTGACATTTATTAAATCAGTCAATCAGTAACCTTTGAGAAGCTTTGGCAAGCAATAATTCGCACATACTTTATTACGTTATGACAGGCTCTGTGTCATAAATAGATACCTTTTACATTGTCAAGTATCTTTGTTAGTTTGTTTTTCGGTGTTTATTTTTTACCAGTGTGTGGCAATATGTTATTTCAAATGTTCATTACATAGCAAAATTTTTGACAAGTTAAATATGATTAAATACAATTAATTGATTAATGAGTTAAATTTTCATTTCAATTAAAATTCCATTGAATGTAACAAAAAAATGTTATAATAACTGAAATGGTATTGTCATATTGTCAAGTTTGTAAGCACTTTAAAAATTTTTTTCCTGCTTTCTATTTTTTTAAGGTAATAGTAGTTTCATGTACATGTATGTTGTGCTCGCCTAACATACATGATTTTGTGTATTTATATTTCTTTATATGGCTTAGTTTCTTTAAATTAAATGCAAAGTATAAAGGAGATAATATAGTGTTGATCATATTTTCAAATACTATGCAAAATAAAAGAATAAAATAACGTATTGTCTTTTTCTCCGCTCTGTATTTTACATGACTGAAAAATAGAATTAAACCAAGTTGTTACATTGAATGTAACCTGGTAAATGTAAAGATGACTATATTTGTTGTTGTTGTTTTACCGGTACTTAAATTGGTGTAAAATAAATCCCCTTCCAACGTTTTTACAGTAGATCCCTACAGTAGATCAAGAGATATGATTTTCACAAACTTGGCAAAGAACACAAAGTTACATGCGAAATATCTAAGCTGAAAGGCGTTGGTAGTAGACAAAAAGCTTTTAAAAGTTTTCTTAAACAAAGCTATGTAAAGGATGTGAACCAAAAGGCGGTGCCAACTTTGAACCCTGAGATACATGACTTGAAAAAAAAACTTGGAAGAAAACTACTACACAAAGCTTTGTGCCAATATGTAAACTTCATGCTTTGGCAATTTAGACAAAAAGATGTTTTCTATATATTCTTATATACGTCTATGTAATACAGCTGAATCCCTGGGCGGGGCCAATTCTGACAAGAGGAGCAAGATTCGAATCAGCTTCCTATGGGATCACTACATAATGCAACATGCTGAATACTAAGCTCTGTTTTATATCACGGAGACAGAGATAGACGGACGGCGAACATCCAGCGCTAAGTGCTTGTAATAAAGGAAAATTATGACGTAAAATATTCACTAGAAAATGAATGTAAACGTTAAAAAATATAAAGGTTATAAAAAGTGTCAGTGGTTTAGAAAACAAAAAGACATAAAAATTACAACACTGTGACATTTTGTTGAATTAAAGTTAAAGTAATCACACCTTTCAAGTTATTCTTTCTATTAAGCATGATCTTTTTAGTTATGTTGTTAATACAAGTTCTTTGTCATGTCATAATGATTAAAGATTAATATTCAACAACGGTATAAATACATAAGCATATAGCAATTCCTAAAATAGAGCTTTAAGATCGACATGAGTACTGCGCACCATAAACAGTTTCCTGAATATCTTTTACATTTACGCCATCTATATAAATCACATCATTTATCCTGAATTTATCTCCATAATAAGTAGGAATGAATTCATTTCTGATATGTTCTATTTAACATATCATGACTCTTATTTGTTATATCAGTATCAACTTTATTTATTTCCTTTTTTGTTTTGTAACTGATATATATTCTGTAACCTTTTCGCAGCTTCAGCAAGCTTGTCTTTGAGTTCTTCATGTTTGATCATACTATCTGTTAATTCCTCCACTTGCTTGTAAATATAAAGTTTGAATGTAATTAGATACTTCTTTTATTTCATCGTCTGTCATATCAGATTTCTGTTCAAGTTCCTGTATTGACAAAACTTGTATTTCTTTTAAAATTTCACTTTGTAACCCAACTATTACTTTTTCATTGTTTTTATGTACGTATTTCGTTTATTCTTCAATATTGCTGCCCTTTAATACTTTAAATGTCTTGAAGATTGTAATCTTTTACTACACTTTGAATATATTTTCTTGTCACTGCATTACTTAGCTTATCTGGATTTTCTAGATTAATTATTTTATTATCACCCATATCTAACGACCTGTTCACTGTGTAATTCCGTTCCTTGTTCTTATGGAGGCATGATACTATTTCTCTTCTAAGGCGTTTATATTGTTGTTAAGTAGCATGTCCACTTAGGTCATTATCAAATTTAACTTCGCATATACTATCAGGTGCGCTTATTTTACTTATTGCATTAAAGACTCCCATTTTATAAATAGTTTAGATTAAATCTTCACTGTACAGTTTCGGCGGTTTGGCAATATATAAAAAAGCTATACTTTTGTTTTGTTGCATTATTAAACCACGTTGAAGGTCGTTTAAATAGCGTTTGTGACGCATTATATCGATTTCAGCTGCAAAAGTTCAGGCAGTTAGCTCCGGAGGCAGACTCAGTTCCGAGCCGGGTACCAGCTTTCCTCTGGGATATCTTCAATTTAGAGGTATGATGGTATTAAGTGCCTCCGCTACTACTTTCTATATAAAATTAACAACTTGTAACATATTTTTATCAAGATTTCTAGCCTTTCAATTCCTGCGAGACTACCCTTGTCTTGAAGGTCTGTCTTTAGGCAATCAAAATATACCCCAAAATATGGGGTTGACCATAATGCAGTGAAACCATGGTCACGTGACTGAGACACGTGATGAAAACGCTAATATTGCGTAGGTAGACATCAGGAAATACCTACTTTCACTTTCATTTTACAAGGCCGCTTCAAATCAACTTTTGAAGCATATAACGTAGCTTAAAATCATCTGCGGACATTCCTTTTTACAATCAAGCATCAATAGGGGAGATCGTGTTTGTGTACAAATCCGTTGTATATTCTATTTTTAGAACTGATAAGACAAAAATCGGGTGGGCTGTCGCCGAGCGTCCATGTTTTTTTGTAAACATTGATGTTTTTCTAACGGCTTAAACTTTCTTAAATCATAAATGATATCAATAATTTTTTGATCAATTGAAAGGATATAAAACAAGCAATTTATTGATAACTTTTAATTTTTATTTCGAAATAAATTCGATTAATTATGAACGCTTAACTTATAGTGTTTTTCTAAAAGTTTGGAGCATCGCTACGCCGCTATTAAAATCATATGTCATTTAAAACGGTTATTAATTTTCAAAAGTTATTCAAATATAAAAATATGAAAATCGTAAGCATTTCAAAACTTTTTGAATTTTTAAAATCCATAAATGAACGAAAAAGTTATTAGAAATTAAAAATTCCGATCCCATACACAAACGATGTAAAAATATTTGTTTTGCCCACCGTCAGATAAACAGGTGTTGATGCGTGACGTCAGGGCGATCTCTCCTATAAAGCTTATATCTGGCATGAAAATGGCCTTTACTAGGCGGGAAAATTGCACTATATATTGATACGGACTACATTCGAGTGGACCACGGAGGCATATCCGGCTAATTGCCCCCTTCATGCCTAGAGCCGGGCAGCTATTTCGGTCTGGAATAGCCCCTAATTCTCTCTCAACTTACCGAGTCGCATTTAAAGCTTTCCAACAAGTCAGGCAGTCTTACGACATAAATGAGTTATGCCCAGCTCCAATTAAACACATAATTATTTTCATGGCCCATTGTTTCGAAAAGGGCGCCAAAGTGCTCAAGGTGAGCTATTGTGACCGGTCATTGGCCAGCGTCATGCGTTGTCCGTCAACATTTGCCTTGTGAACACTCTAGAGGCCACATTTGTGACCAAATTTTTATGAAACTTGGTCAGAATGTTAGTCTTGTTGATCTCTAGGCCAAGTTCGAAACTAGGTCATGTTGGGTCAAGAAAACTAGGTCAGTAGGCCAGATCAAAGGAAAAACGTGTGAACACTCTAGAGACCTCATTTGTGACCCAATCTTTATGAAACTTGGTCAGAATGTTTGTCTTAATGGTTTCAAGTTCGAAACTGGGTCAAGTGGGGTCCAAAAAAACTAGGTCAGTATGCCAGATAAAAGGAAAAGCTTGTGAACACTCTAGAGGCCATATTTGTGACCCAATCTTTATAAAGCTTGGTCAGAATGTTAGTCTTAATGATCTCTACGGCAAGTTTAAAACTGGGTCATAACAGGTCAAAAACTATGTCAGTAGGCCAGATTAAAGGAAAGGCTTGTGAACACTTTGGAGGCCATACCTGTGACCCAATCTTTATGAAACTTGGTCAGAATGTTTGTCTGGATGGTCTCTAAGTCAAGTTCGAAAGTGGGTCATGTGGGATCAGTATGCCAGATTAAAGGAAAGGCTTGTGAACAAACTAGAGGCCATATTTGTGAATTAATCTTTATGAAACTCGATCAGAATGTTTGTCTTGATAATCTCTA
This sequence comes from Mercenaria mercenaria, assembly GCF_021730395.1. Classification (NCBI taxonomy): domain Eukaryota; kingdom Metazoa; phylum Mollusca; class Bivalvia; order Venerida; family Veneridae; genus Mercenaria; species Mercenaria mercenaria. Next base: position 59,684 of record NW_026461712.1, on the reverse strand, counting down.
GGTCAAGTTTGAAACTGGGTCATATGGGGTCAAAAACTAAGTCAGTAGGCCAGATCAAAGGAAAAGCTTGTGAACACTGTAGGGGCCTCATTTGTGACCCAATCTTTATGCAACTTTGTCAGAATGTTAGACTTAATTATCTCTAGGTCAAAGTCAAAACTGGGTCATCTTGGTTCAAAAACTAGGTCAGTAGGCCAAATCAAAGGAAAATTTTGTTAACACTCCATAAACCACAATTCAAGTTTGAAACTCATTAGAATTAGTCAGAATGTTTGTCTTGATTATCTATAGGTCTGGTGCGAAACTGGGTCATGTGGGGTCAAAACTAGGTAACCCAGTCAAATCAAAGGAAACGCTTGTGAACACACTAGAGGCCGCAGTTGTGACCCAATTTTTATGAAACTTGGTCAGAGTATTTGTCTTGATGATCTCCAGGTCAAGTTTGAATCTAGGTCATTTAGGGTCAAAAACAAGGTCACATGGTTAGATCAAAGAAAAAGCGGGCCACGTTGGGTAAAAAAGCTAGGTCAGTAGGCCAGATCAAAGGAAAAAACCTTGTGAACACTCTAGAGACCACATTTGTGACCCAATCTTTATGAAACTTTGTCAGAATGTTAGTCTTGGTGACCTCTAGGTCAAGTTTGAAACTGTGTCAAGTTGGCTAAAAAACTTAGTAAGTAGGTTCAAACCAAAGGAAAAGCTTTTGAACATTCTAGACCACATTTGTGACCAAATCTTTATAAAACTTGGTCAGAATGTTAGTCTTGGTGATCTCTAGGCAAAGTTCGAAACTGGGTCATGTGGGGTCAAAAACGAGGTCAGTAAATCAGATCAAAGGAAAAGCTTGTGAATACTCTAGAGACCACATTTGTGATCAACTCTTTATGAAACTTGGTCAGAATATTAGTCTTGATGATCTCTAGGTCAAGCTTGAAACTTGGTCATGTGGGGTCAAAAACTAGGTCAGTAGGTCAGATCAAAGGAAAAGCCTGTGAACACTCTAGATACCACATTTTTGACCCAATAAAACTCAGTCAGAATGTTAGTCTTGATGATCTCTAGGTCAAGATCGAAACTGGGTCATGAGGGGTCAAAAACTAGGTCATAGGTCAGATCAAAGGAAAAGCTTGTGAACACTCTAGAGACCACATTTGTGACCCAATCTTTATGAAACTTAATCAGAATGTTAGTCTTGATGATTTCTAAGTAAAATTCGAGACTGGGTCATGTGGTGTCAAAAGTAAAAAACTAGGTCAGTAGGTCAGATCAAGGGAAAACCTTGTGCACACTTTAGAGACCCAATTTGTGACACAATCTTTATGAAACTTGGTTAAAATGTTAGCCTTGATGGTCAAGTTCGAAACTGGGTCATGTGGGATAAAAAAACTAGGTCATAGGTCAGATCAAAGGAAAACCTTGTAAACACTCTAGAGACCACACTTTGTACCCAATCTCTTTGAAACTTAGACAGAATGTTTTCTTGATGATCTCTAGGTCAAGTTTGAAACTGGGTCATGTGGAATCAAAAAGTAGGTCAGTAGGTCAGATCAAAGGAAAAGCTTGTGAACAATAGATATCACATTTGTGACTCAATCTTTATGAAACTTGGTCAAAATGATAGTCTTGATGGTTTCTAGGTCAAGATTGAAACTAGGTCATGTGGGGTCAAAAACTAGGTCAGTAAATCAGATCAAAGGAATAGCTTGTGAACACTCTAGATACCAATCTTTATGAAATTTGGTCAGCATGTTAGTCTTGATGATCTCTAGGTCAAGTTTGAATCTGGGTTGTTTTGTATCAAAAACTAGGTCAATATGTCAGATCAATGAAAAACCTTGTGAGCACTCTTAGAGACCACATGACCCAGATTCAAACTTGATCTAGTAAAGATAAGACAAACATTCTAACCCAGTTTCATAAAGATTGAGTTACAACTGTGGCCTCTAAAGTGTTCACAAGCCTTTCCTTTGATTTGACCAGGTGACCTAGTTTTTGACCCCATATGACCCAGATACAAACTTGACCTAGAAATCATCAAGCCAAACTTTCTAAGTTTCATAAATATTGGGACACAAATGTGGCCTCTAGAGTGTTCACAAGCTTTTCTTTTGATCTGGCCAAATGACCTACTTTTTGACCCAATATAACCCAAATTTAAACTTGACCTAAAAATCATTAAGACAAACATTCTGACCAAATTTCATACATATTGGGTCAAAAATGTGGCCTCTAGAATGTTCACAAGCTTTTCCTTTGATCTGGCCTATTGACCTTGTTTTTGACCCGTTATGACCCAGTTTCGAACTTGACCTAGATGTCACCAAGACTAACACTCTGACCAAGTATCATTAAGATTGGGTCACAAATGTGGGCTCTGGAGTGTTCACAAGCTTTTCCTTTGATTTGACCTACTTACTTTTTTAGCCCACTTGACACAGTTTCAAACTTGACCTAGAGGTCACCAAGACTAACATTCTGATCAAGTTTCATAAAGATTTGGTCACAAATGTGGCCTCTATAGTGTTCACAAGGCAAATGTTGACAGACGACACACGACGAACACCAGACAATGACAGGTCACAATAGCTCACCTTGAGCTCTTTGTGCTCTGGTGAGCTAAAAATTTACGCCTCGATTTATAATTTTTGTTTACCTTTCCACTTTCACTTTCGAGCTCAAAATGATGTAGCATGATCACGTAATTGGGGTCACGGTAGTTGTTACCGCGACATTTCGATAGGGAGTTGCACACATAACTTTAACCAAATTTTCTGTATCATAAAAGGGCCATAATATAAATAAAATTTAACAATAAATCACCCAACTTGTATTTTAGTACTTCTGATGACTGGGGAGCATGGCATGAAAGTTTCAATCCAATATACTGATTATTACTGAGATTTCAGCTTGATAGTTAACTCTAACTACCATAAATTTTCTAAGTAGAAAAGAGTCATAACTTACAATAGATTCAAATAAGAGCTACCTAATTTGGTTAAATGAGAGGTAGATTTGATGACTAGGTAGCCTTGTACATGGTTTAAATCCAATATATTCAATGGTTACCAAGACATGATCTTCCACACAATATTACAAAGTGTGACCATGACACTCAAGCGAATACAATATCTTGAAATACAGTCATAAACAGAGTGCCCATTGCTTTTACATGCATTTCAGTAATAAAGTTTTGTGTGACAAAAAACACAGTAGATTTGTTATAAATACTTTATTCTTATACAAAATAAATAAGAAAAATAAAATATGTACATGAAATCTAGCACAAAACACTTTTTTTATAAATGCAAATAATATTACATTACATGGGAAGAAAAAGAAGTAATAATAGTGTAATAATGACATGATGAAATACACATGATGAGAATGACACATTATACTGAAACAATGACATGATGAGCATGTCACATTAAAGTGAAATTATGAATTACACATGATGAACATGTCACATTATAGTGAAACAATGACATGATGGGCATGTCACATGATAGTGAAACAATGATATGATGAATTACACATGATGAACATGTCACATTATAGTGAAACAATGACATGATTAACATGTCACATTATAGTGAAACAATGGAATAATGACCATGTCACATTATAGAGAAACAATGACATGATGACCATGTCACATTATAGAAAATCAATGACATGTCATGATGACCATGTCACATTATAGTGAAACAATGACATGATGAACATGTCGCATTATAGTGAAACAATGACATGATGAACATGTCACATTATAGTGAAACAATGACATGATGAACATGTCACATTGTGGTGAAACAATAAGATGATTACACATGACCTTACTTTACCTCATATCCATGTTTGTTTGTTTAAATAAAAAATTGGTATAGATCTAGTTAACAAAATCGTCAACAAAATAATCAGAGTGATATGTAGAGCTACTGTGATAGTACATTAGGACGATTTTCTACCAATATTTCATGGCTTTTTTCCAGTCAATGGAAAGACCTTGTTACACAATGTCTTTAAAGGGATACTCGGGTACTTTTTCACAACATAAATCCATGATTCATTTATATGAAACTACTCAGCCAATAAACAGAACAGAAAGAGACTGTTTTATCCAATAAAATTGCTACATGTCACTATACAACTTAATGTGGGGTTGCAAAAACACCTTACAAATTGTCTGATCAATAATCTGAATATGAAAATAATTCTCTAACCTTGCCCATAGTAAAAATGAATTATGTTTAAAAGGTAAAATGAAACATGACATTTTACAGCAATTTTCATATATTTGCCTAACCTGGCATTCGTGGGTCAGGTTGGCAAAATAATAAAAATTGCAAAATTATGTCATAAAAGTAAGAAATAATCCATCTATTTTAACCTTTAGCCTGCTGGCGACAAGTGATTCAGCCTTCGCAACCTGAGCAGACCAAGATCAGCCTGCACATTTGTGCAGTCTGATCAAGGTCTCCACTTCACAATTCAGTCAGTAAATATTCAGTGAAAACCCCTTCGAATAATAAATGGTATTGCCCATATTGAATGATGGCCCAGTCCATTTTAGAAATTTAGCAGGGTAAGGGTTAATCAAGTATTCAGTAAAATGTATGACACATTGACTCCATAATAATTTACAGGACTATCATTTTTCATTCACTATTCTGCCTATGTATCCGCTTTAAACCTTTCATTTACATCAATATAATAAAGCATTGATGGTATTTCTTCGTAACATTCTTTATCAATCACATGAAGGTCACATAGCATCAAATGAAAGAATATCTATTTGTGAAACTAACATCTCAGTACAAATATAGTTACTCTATAGAAGTATAAATATTTTAACACTGTACTCAGATTATGCAACTTTTCAATACAGTTTTAGCCATTAATAGACTTTACAAAAGTTATAATTGGAGATTAAATGTCAGAGTTACAGGTAGTAAGGTAGTTCTGCAAATATGATAAACCGGAGGTAATGCTGTAATGTCATTTATCCGGATAATGCAGAATAAAACCTGGACTCTGTACAAGGAAATAAAAATTGTTTAATGAATTAATGTTGACCCGTGAGAAAATATATAGAAGTGCCAAAGGATAAAGCATGATACATGTATTAAAATGTTTGACATGTTAGTTACTCTAAACAAGTATAAATATCTTAACAACATGCAAGATTTCAACACAGTTTTAGTTATTCTTTGACTTTACAAAATTTATAACTGAATATGGAATAAGCATAGTTGAATAAACTTCATCAAGTTGTTGGTTTTAAGGCAACTCTGCTTGTTTGCTAAACAGGAGGTAATGGCGTATTTTTTTTATTTGGGTTTTACGGCACACCAACACAGTATAGGTTATAACAAATTTTGGTTCCACATCTCATTTACATCAAAATAAAAACATGAGGTATGGAATCAAAATATATATACCATTTTCGAGAATTTCAAACAAGTCAACATTAACAACGTTATAAGCTGGCGAATCATCACCCCAGATATAAGCGCCACAAATATAAATATCATTTTGAAGATGAAAAAAGTTATGATCAAGTTTGAGCCAAATAATTGTATCTGAATGATTTTTTATAATCTTAATACCATCCTTTATACTATCCCTATAATATAGTACAATTCCACCACTACAACGCCTAGCGTTGCGATGTTGGAACTTCCTGTAGAAATTATGCGCAGTGTAACCGCTCAAAGCTATATTACTAACTGAAGATGTCCAAGATTCATATAAAAAACATATATCGTTATTGGCAATTATATTTACAAAGTCATCGCTGTCTTTCTTATTGCTAGAAGTAGTATAAGAAATACCGCAGCGGAGCCATATTTCACCTAATTTAACATTCAGTGTTTGTTTTATACTTTTGACGTCTTCAAGATTATAGTCATCTATTACACTTTGAATTTTTTTATACAAAAACCGTCTTGGAACAACATCAGCGGATTTATCTGGATTTCCTAGGTTGATTATTTTATTACCTCCCATATCTAATGCTCTGTTCATTGTGTTATCAAGTTCCTTATTTCTGTGAAGATATGATTCCATGTCCTTTCTAAGCTTTTTGTATTGTTTTTTCCATTATCTAGAGGATTTCCTGGCCCACAATAATTATATCCTGGGAGTGTTAAACCTTTCTTAGGTAATAAAGGTAACATTGCTTTGTGAATATCTAAATTACCCCCTGTACTTTTAACAAACTTTGATTTCATTTTTCCACAAGATGAACAAGTAGCCCTTATCATTTTTCTCCCGTTTTTTGTTGTAACATAATGAGGATTTATATTATCAGTAAATCTTCTTTCTTTCAAACAATATATTTTATTCTGTAAACTCATCTATATCATATGTATTTAAAACTTTTAACTGGGTTTAAACCCTGTGGGTTTTAAAGTGTCCGGCATTGGATTTTTTAGAATAGGGACAAGGGGTCAGTCCGGACCAAAGACTAAATCTTTTTTTTGGTTAAACCAAAGGTTTTCATTCGGTTTAACTAAAGATTTAAAAGATTTTCAGCTTGTATCTTTGATAAAACCTGTGGGTTTTTAATTGTCCGGCATTGGTCAGTTCGGACCGGGGACTGAATGTTAAATTAGGTGAAATATGGCTCCGCTGCGGTATTTCTTATACTACTGCTAGACAGCCCATTAACATTCCATGAAAGAACGTTAAGTCCACCCTCTGCGTACTCCTACTCTCTGACTGGCCTCCCGTTAACATACAACGTATCGTAGGCTAACCATGCCTTGTCCCCTTTTTTCCTATGAGCTTTCATTTTTGGGACTAACCTTCTCCTCTTATCTATCACCTCCTTCGGAAATTGTTCAAATATTTGATAACTCGTACCTTCTAATGGCCTCCACTGCTTCCGTACTAATTCCCTGTCCTTAAATAATACAAACTTAGCCACTACATTCCTGGTCCTTCCCTCCCTCTTCTCTCCCGTCCTGTGCACACGTTCAAACCCCATATTTGCTACAACATCTTTTGCTATTCTGAGGTTATCCTCCAGATGTTGTCTAAGCTTCGTCTCAGTCAATCTAGGATCCTCTTCGTCTGCCTTCTTAATGTTTGTAAAAATAAGGCTGATTCTCATAGACTGAGATGTTAGATATACAACCTCATTCTTTAATTCCGCCCTGTGTCACCTTACTAGATAACTGTGTAACATTAAAGTCCACACATTCAGTCCTTTCCTTGACATCCGAGACTTTCTGATCGAGCTTTTTGTTGCGGTCATCCATCGCCACCCACAGCTTCTTTAATTCCTGGTCGAAGGCATCAACCTTTTTCTCCAACACCGATAACGCATCCAAACGTTTCTCCACACTCCCTGTTCTACCGTTGATCTTCTCCAGGTACGCCAAAAGATCAGCGTTCGTGGGGTCTTTCTTCGCTTGCTCCTCCGACATACTCAATCCAGTGCCTGACTCACTAAAAACTATATCATCCGACAATTATTAGATTATTACATGTAACAAACGGTAATTATTCAGATTTGCAATTTATTTTTCATTAACACATTTTCTATACGAAAACGTCTTTCTAAGAATTAAATTGAAGTTATATGTTTAGGATATGGCCCATTTTCTTATATTTATTGATATATGCATTCTTTCTCTAATTATTGTTGAATACAATTTCGTTCATGTATTAAACAATTTAGATGATGATTGATAAATATGACACGTGCAAACATAAACACGAGGTGTTGATTAAAATTGCATACAAGCCGTTACATAATTATAATGTAGGGGATTATATTAATACAAGCTGATCAGCTTGATTATGTTTTGAGTGATTTTTGCATAATTACTAGAATCTATTTATGGCTTTGATTGTAATAAAAAATCATGGCATACAATTTGTGTATTGTGTTGTATAATGCCGACGCGTGCATTGCATGTAACACAGTCCCACAGCAACATGGTCCAATTATTTTCACACCTTCCATAATTCATTGTATTACCTTTTTTTTTTATGAAAATAAGTAATAACTTTAAAACCTAACTTAGATTTAATATCGGAATAATGCATCAAGATACACCCGTATACGTTTTTTTTAAAACAATACTATTTTTCGACATATAAGTGTGGAATTATATTCTCAATAACGGCTCAACGCGATTTTAATTTTACGATTTGATTTTGCTTCCGCGCAGAATAGGACGAAATCAACACTCGCATTGGATTTTCTTTTCAAAACCTTACTAAATATAAATATTTTTTCTTGAAACTTGACATGGACACATAGAAATACATTCCTAATAAAAGCACAAAAGGATATTTTAAAATAATCATTACTTTTGATTATATGTCTTGATTTTGCCTGACACTGAGATTTCTGCGCATACAGAATCAGGCGAATTCAAGACCCGCATACGCTTTCTTTTCAAAACCATACTAAATATTATTCTTTTCTCTTGAAACTTAGAAATATGTTCCTAATTAAAGCTCAAAAGGATTTTTTTTTTAAAATATTCATTCCTTAAGATTTTAAGATTTGATATAAAATCTGGCGAAATCAACATCCGTATAAGTTTTTCGTTTATTAATCATACTAAATATTAATATTTTTTCCTGAAAATTGACATGCACGCGTAGAACTATATTCTTGATGAAAGCTTAAAAGAATTTCCAAAAATATCCATCACTTTAAATTTTATGTCTTGATTTTACCTGTCGCTTGAGGTTTCCGCGCATGTAGAATCAGGCGAAATCAAGACCCGTATATGTTTTGCGCTTCAAAACTACCCTAAATATAAAATTTTTTTTCTTGAAAATTGACATGCAAACGTAGATTTATATTCCTGATAAATGCTTAAAAGGATTTTAAAAATTATTCATTACTTTAAATTTTATGACTTGATTTTGCATGTCACTGACAATCTGGCAAAATCAACACCCGTATATATTTTTCGTTTCTAATTATTACTAAGTATAAGTATTTTTTTCTTGAAAATTGACATGCACACTTAGAAATATATTCTTAATAGAAGCTTAAAAGGATTTTGAAAAGTATTCATCACTTTAGATTTTATGTCTTGATTTTGCTTGTCACTTGAGATTTCTTTGCATATAGAGTCTGGCGAAATCAACACCCGTATATGTTTTTCGTTTCAAAACCACCTTATATATAAATATTTTTTCTTGAAAATTGACATGCAAACTGAGAAATATATTCTTAATAAAAGCCTAAAAAGATTTAAAAAGAAAATTCATCACTATCAATTTTATGTCTTGATTTTACCTGTCACTTGAGATTTCCGCACATGTAGAATCGGGCGAAATCTAGACCCGTATACGTTTTTCGCTTCAAAATCACCCTAAATACAAATATTTTTTCTTGAAAATTGACATACACACGTAGATTTATATTTTTAATAAAAGCTTAAAAGGATTTTTAAAAATATTCATTAGTTTACATTTTATGTCTAGATTTCGCTAATTTGATTAGATTTCGCGAAATCTACTAGATTTCGCTATTCAGTCATACCCACAAAAATCTTAACCTCCGACATTTAGATCAATAATGGCTGCTGCTGCAAGTTCACGTGATATTCCTGAAGAGATTGGCGAGAAATTTCTGCCGTATTATGTGACTTTAAGACAAAGAAGGAATGCGAGAAAGTTTTGTAAGGAGTCATACATTAATAGTGTCAGGAAGGATTTTCCGACATTCGAACACGGAATTAGTTGTGAAAGCGTCAATATTCAGGAGTCAAAAAAAAGACTGAAGAAGGATACACGACGACGATCACTGTGGAAGCTGAAAAAAGTCATCAGTGATGCTTTTTGTAAATGTATAGCTGGGTAAGGTTTTTAAAACTTTAATTTGAAATACTTTTCGATAAATCAGATAGGTATAAAATTGTCTGTATATCACTACGTGACTTTACACATTGTTCTACATATCGATATATGCCGTGTACTGTAGGATGTATATTATACCGGAAATAATGTATTTACGAATGATTCATACTGAAAAACGGTTGTTGTTTACGTTTTACATTGTGTCATGACTAATGGAACTGAGAAGTTGTTTTCCGAACTTGTAAGGCATTAAACCGACCCAGTGCTGGTTGGGAACATTCATTATTTATAATCGAAATTTTAATATGCATAGGCCAGTACATATGCATAAATCTAAACACAGTACACATAGGTTTAATCCATGTACATAGAGCGTCAACACTAAAAAGTAATCTAGACATACATGTAACGGTGCATTTGTTTGTTTTAAAAAATGTACTGGTATTTATTTTCATTCAATGTGAGGCAAATCATGACAGGCTTTTTTATTGTTTTCATGCTATCTGATACCGATAGACAGATCAGTACATCCCAATACTTTGCGATTGATGACATGTTTTGATTCTTCTGCTCTGTTCAATAATCAATTGAAGGTAATTATGCTATTTACTTAAATAATTAGAATGCTGTTGTATGGACCAGTAAAACAGCTTATGGTATGTTTGATTTTATTTCAGTACATCCGGTGAATGTGCACATGTCCTTGCATTGGTCATGAAATTGGCTGATTGGCTGACAGAGGGACTTCAAGATGTACCCATGCAACCGGCATGTACAACACTTCCGCAGCAGTGGGATAGACCACGTGGCCCATAAATCCTGCCAGAACCAGTATCAACAATGGTAATTGCAAAGCCGGGAAATGCAGCGAGGAAAAAGAGACCTCTGACAGCTGTATTTAACGACAACAGGTATGGTTTTGATAATAAAAAAGCATCTGAACCGTTATGTACTCATTTTATTGAAACATATCTTATCAATTTTTTTTTCTTTTATTGTATTAACAATGTCAAAGTAATAAATAATCTATAGATAAATTCATATGCAGACAAATTTATAAACAAAGAGTTTAATTCCTAATTTGTGTACATATCTAACCTAAGTACGTAAAATAAAATAATCACTTGTTTGCACTGATTTATTTCGGTAACTTAATTTAAAAATACTTTGGTGTAAAGCAAGGGGCTATATTGTCTTTCATATTTTTTGCAGGAAGATTCAACTCCTTGATAGGGATGTCAGATTTTTACAATCACTGAAAGACTGTCCATTGTCATATCTTGTACCTATACCTGAACAGACAATACAGACCACCTCTGATAAGCAGTTTCTTGGATCAACACTTGCACACCAGGTTTGTAAACTGCCTAGTCCTGTATTAAATAAGGCATGAAGCCAGTAAGAAAGCAGCAACAAAACCATATCTGATTAACACAAGGAAACAATGATAGACCTATTCTGTTGTCAACAATTGTAAATTTTTTAACTCCTGATATTGCGCGTTCAACATGAACTCTGTGTGTTGCAATTTGTTTGGTAAGTTTCACATCACCGGCTGACATTTGTCCAGAACCAGGTGCAAAGGGCGGTATGAATAATTTCAGACCAAGTGCCTCAATTTCCTCACGAATTAAAAATCCCTTGTCAACCATTACTCCATCACCAGGTTTAAGCTTACCACATTCTAACAGCTTTTTCAGAACTGACAGCAAGCCACTTTGTTTTGTTATCTCCTTGTCGGATATAGATCCAGAAAATAGCATAGATATAAAATTGAAAGAGCCTCTTGGGTCAATTCCTACCAGACCTTTTAGTGTTGTTGCAGATTTGTAATCTGAGTAGCACTGGCTTTGACTTCTAAGTGAACTGGGTCGTTCCACCTTTAATTCTGTCCCATCTAAGATTATGAATGTTGTGGGAAAGTCAGACTTGAATTTTGCCGGCATGTGTTGAATAAGAACTTCCCTATCAGGCCATATAGGCACGGAACCAAATTTGTAGAACATATAGTTCATCCATGCGCGGAAAATTGCACCTGCATCTTGTGGTGAAATTTCAAACAGATTTGCAATATGCTTGAACTCAAAGTTCAAACGTAGTTTTACAAGTGCAAGTACCAGCTGATCATGTAATCTTATTTTGCGCACACTAGTTACTGTCTTAGGAAATGTAAGAGGGCTGTCTCCAGGGAATGGCACCAAGAATTTAAAAATGTTCACGAACTGGTCATAGGTAAACCCAGTGTAATACTTGAAATTTTCTCTTACTGGACTGTCACGTACAGATTCCACAGTGAGGCCATACTTCTTTGGTTCTTGTTTTTCTGATTGACGTTTGACTGATAGTTTGGCCTGAGATACTTCTTGTTGCAGACTTTCGGTTTTCAATACATATTCAGTCACTGATTTCTCCTTCATAACAATTTCATGTTTCAGGTCTGCCATTTGTCTCTTCAGTTCCATGTTTTCTGAAGCAAGTGCCAGCATATCCAGTGGTGATACCTGTGATTCTGAAAAATTAATATGCATTTTATATTTTATTTTATATATATTCATAATGTTCATATTACATTAACAATATTAACACCAATTTATACTTTTCATTTTTCAGTTACCACTGATGCAGCCAGTAGATGTGCAGAGATGTAAGACAGACTGTGGAGACCTGGTGTTGCCTAGAAACCCAGATGTTGATATTCAAAACTGTGTGAAAAATGATGTTGGTAAATGGACTACCTTGTCAGTTAACCAAGGTGAAGTAGAGGCAATAGAACTGAACACTAGAGATCAGAGTAAGTCAAATGCTTGGCACATGGAAAGGTCATCTAGAATAACTGCTTCAACATTTGGTAGCTTCGTGGTGCGAAAAGCTGCACTTATAGAGAAATTTGTCAGAAATACAGTGATGCCAACATCTTTTCAGTCTGCACCAACAACTTACGGTATAAACAGTAAGAAGGTAGCTATAAACATGGATAGAAAGAAGACAGGTAATCACGTACACGAGTGTGGATTTGTAGTAAATCCCCTTTTCCCATTTATTGGTGCTACCCCAGATGGGAAGGTATGCGAAAATGGGCAGGCAGGAATTCTAGAGGTGAAATGCCCCTTTTCCATAAGGGACTGGAGCATAAAAGATGCTTAAAAAACTATGAGAAAAAGGAGAACTTGTTTCTTGAAGAAAGTGGTGACAGTATAATTTTGAGCCGGACACATAAACATTGGTATCAAGTCCAAGGGCAGCTGTTGGTAACTGGTGCAAATTTTTGTGACTTTGTTACTTTTACAAAGAATGACTTGAATGTAGAAAGAATATATCCTGATAAAGCAGCCATGAGGTCAATTCTATTGAAAATGCATTCTGTTTTTGTAGAATATGTAACCAAGTTTTGAACTTACGGGCTGTGCAGTCATTTTGTGAGTGTTCAGATTTCAGCTGGTAGTTTTCATCAATGCTGCAAATATAAATGAATACTTAGCTACTGTGATATGATTTGAAAGCATACATTAAACTACAAAAAACATACACATTTTTATATTAACAAATGGTATGAAATGTTGTGCTTAGGTTAGATACTATACAGCTGTCAGAATTTTCGAAAGCAGAAATGTTCATATTTATCATACTAGTACACTGTCGTGTAATTTTGTTGAACTCTTACCCTGTTATATTTTTAAAATGAACTTGAGTATCTTCCAATTTAGACAGAAACATTAACTGTGAAAAAGGGTGCTTACCAAAAAGATACTGACTGAATAGCGAACAGTGCAGATCATGATCAGACTGCACAGATGTGCAGGATGATCATGATCTGCACTGGTCTCAAAGGCAATTCCAATCATTTCCAGCATGGTAAGGGTTAAGACTGACTAGTTCTATAAATTACTTACTCTGTTGATAATTCAGATAAGATTTTACGACGCTTCTTGGGCGGCTCAGACATATGTCTAGGTTTTGGTGGAGCCCTGCAAGGAGTGAACTTGGCACTTGTTAGCGCACCTTTGTCTGCCATGTATGGATCGGGATATTGTTCCGATGGTCCACCTTCTGGAAAGTGCTGTAAAATTCAACAGATACATAATTTATATATTTCTTTCTTTTTCTAGTTTTCACACAACAAACAAAAATTTTCTTGTTTGACAATATCTTGTAAATGGAATATTATGTTCATGTACACTGACAATTTGCATTGAAATCAAGTAATAATTTCATGGGAGTTTCTTTATTTAAGGGTGTAACGATATATCGAATTCACTGTATCAGGATACATTAGTCTGGTGATACCCGTGTTGTATCATAGGCCTGTTTCACGATACAAAGACTATCAATACTGTCAAAAGTAAAATCAATGAATAAGAAACAGTGTTGTCACATGAATGCTTACTTAAAGGCCTAGATTTTGGCAGTGGGCCAAGGGATTTTTGTCTTCGCCAGCACAGTTGGGGGCTAATGACCATCACAGTATGGCTCCAATAAACAAGGGTCATTGTATATTGGAGAGTCAGTCTACCTTACAAGTGTATCTATTAGTGAGAAGGGGAAACTATGTAATTTATTTTAAATTAATGAATAACTGATAACTTTTAAAGTTATACTAGTTTTTTTTTTGCATTTCTGTGTAAACAAAAATATTTTTGATCAAACACAATAATAAAATAATCAGAAACTTATTTTCACAATAATGAAATAATGAGAAACTTACTTAAAGAAATATGCAAATTTTTATTTTTTCAGTTTCTGTCTGGAGGATTGTGATATTTCTGAAAAATGTGACTTTCACTCATCTAAAGCTTGCAGAATACTGTAAACAACATTTGTCTAAATTGAAAACAGAATGTGAATTTCAAAGTTACAAAGCAAACCATGAAAAAAGTCCCTTTTGGCAACATACTGAAAATGAAAATTGAGTATAAATGGAACACTTAATAATGTTATATTCAAATAATGTTGATTACATGAATACATGAAAATCAATTTCCAAATCGAAAATTATTGTTTGTCAGCACAAAGAACTCAGGAAGTTTTCACTATACTTGTGTTTTATTATCATTATTATTTTTAATATTATTACTGTATCTTTTATCATCCTATATGTAATATAATAATGATAATAATAATAATAATAATTATGATTATTTCTATTATTATTATTATTATCATTATTATAACATTAAAGTAATAGTTATTATCATCTACATAATATCAAAATAATAATTATTTTTATTATCATTCCACATTTACTGAAGAAAAATTAATTTCTTTCAACTCCACTGCACACATCTTCATGGTCTAGTTGGGGTCCCTGCTGTGCTAATTGCCCTCTAATCAGCTGCTATTACATAATCGCTGATAAGCAGCAGATAAGATGGGAGTTGTATATTGGATTTGGGGGGGTACACTTATATAGTAGTGAATCTAGGCCTTTAAGGTACTTAAAATGTATCGTAATATATACTGTATTGTTGAATCTGTATCGCGATATGTATTATATCGTGAGACTAGCTTATCATTACACCCTACATTTATTCTTTTAAAACAAACTGAGAATGTAGCCGTGTTAGACCGGTCGGCATACCACATCACCAGACATTTTATGCAAGGAAGTTTGTATTTTCTAACATAGGACTGTGTTCTCTCATTAGATTCCATGGGAGCAATAGCCAAGAAAATTATCTGCCTGTAATATTCTGTGAACAAGCTGTTGAACACAAACAGAGCTAAGTGAATACCCATATGATCCATACCAAAATGTCCTCTAGCTTATACTGGTACTGCCAGATAAACAAGAATGTGACACTTTATGTACTAGTCTATTTATGTACCACATATATTTGAATTTTCTTACTGAAGTTCCATATCTTTCCTGTATGCATATTAGTATATCATATATATCATATTTTATTTTATAAACATAATAAACACTCCGATTTACAGTGCTACTCTATGAGATACTGTGACTATATAATATATATTTGGTACATAAATGGACTGGTACATAAACGGCCACAATGAAACTACAAAGGTAAGGAGGGATATCTCCAAAAAGAAAAAAAGTCAAGTCCACTCTTTTTTTATCATTTATTGCACTGAAATTTCGGCCTTGTCAGCCGCCCGGGTCGAAATGCGAAGACCATAAAAACAAGATGGAGGAAAGTATAAAAAAAAGTCGGAGGGGTAACGACCCGGCCGTGCTCCGTATGTAGCTCTATGACAAATCCTTTTTGAAAAATGAAAGCTGGTAATATCGTACCTAAGTGCACACAAACATGTAAAAATTTCCATCAATTTTCTCTACATTAAGTTGATCGTGCGGGCGTCCACAGGCCTTTATCCATCGCAGACATTTTTCCAGGTTTGTCTTCGGGAAAGGAATAAATCTTACTCCGCCTTCTAATCGCTTTGGGAAGCGAGTGTCCGATTTACAAAGGCCCACTGGCACCTTTTTACCATTTTTGATCGTGTCTTGCGCGATTACATTAGTTGTTTTAATTGTAATTTGCAGTAATATTCTATAGGCTTTTCGATCGCAATGTCGGAGGGTAATGTCTATGGTAACACCGCCTGGAGGTGTGTGTAATATTGCACGTATTGATTGGTTAATCGGCGATCGATTTATCGGTTTGATTGACAGTCGGCGTCTGGACAATTACTCTCTAAAATACTGGTTATCATATCTTTAACAAAATACATTGTGTATCATTTTCACAGAATCATTTTCACAGAACCAAAACTACTCACTGTACATCATTCTCACAGAATCAACACCCAATACTGCATGACTTAAGCTCTTCCGAGCAGTCACTGAAACATTACACAATTCATCTATGTATAAACGGAGCTTACACACCACTTATAAATGTAACATCACATGGCCTACTTTTATACATTCAGTTCATCATACCTATGAACCTTTCATAGCGTTAAAGACTGATTTCACGCTTTTGAAAGAGGGATTTGTGGTCCGAAAGGGGAATTTTATGCAGTTATGTTTTCCCTTACATTGGCACCATAATGATTACTATTTCCTTTATTATAATAAGTGAATAAAAACATAAAACTACTTGCAGTGACTTTTCAGTGCAATTTTAATAGGTGATTAAATGATAGGTCATATGGCGACTTTCCAGCTTTTAATGGTGGAGGAGGACCCCAGGTGCCCCTCCGTGAATTATTTCATCACGAGCGACACCTGGGTAGAACCACCGACCTTCCGTAAGCCAGCTGAATGGCTTCCTCACATGAAGAATTCAACGCCCCGAGTGAGGCTCGAACGAATCCTATAAATACTTACTGAGATAAATCCATTTTTATTAAAATCAGGGGAGGTAATCATGCATTGGTATATGCATGTAGAAGATACAGAGTACAAGCTTTTACAATAATATATAAGGAAAGTATTAATATCGATAAACGTTCTATCAAGAGTTATCTAACATGACTATTTCTTACCATGCAAGACATAAATAATGTTTCAAACCAATCTCATTTAATAATTTAGAAGCTGCTAGGTATATTCATTTACATAAAAAATAAAGGGAGGTACTTTGTCAAAAATTCAGTCAATATGTATCTTCATTGATTGTCTAAGTCAATCTGATGGCAGAAATGAAATTTCAGATCAGTATCTTCATTAGTTACGGAGATATACCCATTTTAACTTTATATAATGAGTCCTATAAGTACTTAAATAAATGAGTCCTATAAGTACTTACTGATATAAATCCATTTTGATTAAAATTAGGGGAGGTAATCAGATATAAAAAACTCCGGAACCTATGACTGGTTCTGACAGATTCATCATGGAATCCAAGATTTATTGTTGTTGAAGATATTTTGCAAGTTTGTATCAAATCAAACCATAAATGAAGTCTCTATATGGCTGCAAAAGCCAAAATAGCAAATTCTGGACCTTTAAAGGGCCATATCTCTGGACCCCATGATGGGATCTGGCCAGTTTTCAAAAGGAACCGAGACCTTATGCCTATACAAGTTGTGTGCAAGTTTGATTAAAGGTGATTGCAAAATGAGACCTCTATCATGTTCACAAGCCAAAAATGACAAATTTTGGCCCTTTAAGGGGCCATAACTCTAGACCCTATGAAGAAATCTGGCCAGTTTTCAAAAGAAACCAAGATATTATGCCCATACAAGTTGTGTGCAAGTTTGATTAAAATCAAATAGAGAATGTGGTCTCTATCGTGTTCACAAGGAAATTTTGAACGGACGGACGAACAACGGGCGATCACAAAAGCTCACTCAGTCACTATGTGACAGGTGAGCCAAAAAACTATCAGCTGGCACAGTAAACCACACTTTTGCATTATATTTCTCATTTTATGGCTATGCCGTAGTTAACATTATAGTTCAAATTTAGTTGGCATAATCATAATTTTGGTTTTTCATGATTCGGAAAAGTGCAAAACAATGTCCAAATGAGAAATTCAAGGTTCATATGTTTGTTTCACTGATACACAATATGTATGTTTCACTGATACACAGCAGATAAGTTTGTAACATCACACAAAAATATGCACATGTTGTGAGCATCACATACGGATCAAGCATGGTGATGCAAAAACTAGTTTTTGATAATGTGACGTATGAAAGCCACACAACAATATAATAATACCTGTAGCTTAAATATTGCACATTTGCCACCACTTCATACATGATTACCCATAACTACTTTCCTTGACAAGAACACAATGTTTTGATTGGTCAATTTTCAAAACAATTAAACTATAAATAGCTGTTTCTATTCATCAACTGGATTTTCGCTACTGAATTTTCATAACAATGCAGCTTTAATAGATTAAGCAAATCTAGAAACTTGAAGCTCATATCATTCTGATGTACTCTGAATGTAAAATAAAGGTGCAGACAAGAAAAGCTGTATGATTTGTTTTGTCAGTACTGAACCTACATTACCAGGCACTAAAGCAACCGATCAGCTAACTCTCAAACCAACTTTCTGTCCTAATTTTAATTTGTTTCAAGCTGCCAGTTTGTGGTGATACCTCGTTTGACTGCTTAATACACAATTTATTGTATGTCAACATTCCATTTTGCTCTATGTTCTCAGTGTTTTACATTAAATTCACGAAAATCAACACATTTATACAGAAAACATAGGTATTACCGGTATGCTTTAACCTTTAGCCTGCTCTGCCTTTGCGACCAGTGCAGACCAAGATCAGCCTGCATGTCCAAGCAGGCTGCTCCTGGTCTGCACTGTTTGCTATTCAGTCGGTAAATTTTCAGTAAACACCCCTTTGAAAAATAAGTAGTGCTGCCCAAATTGAATGATATACCAGTCCATTTTAGAAATTAGCAGGCTAAAGGTAATATGTTTTCTGATTTAGTTCAAGCTGTTTTCTGAAAGGAATCAGTTCAAACAGAATAGCAGTTCTAAACATTAAATGGTCCACAGTCGCACAGCTGCAATATTCCTATTTACTATTCAGTTGATGAAAGAAGCAGTCTGTTTTTGTGTACTTCTGATCTTTATAAGCTGCATTCAATTGTTGTGTGAAATAAAGAATGGCTTCTTCCTCAGTTTTATCGACAGCAAGTGTTTTTCTCACATAGCCAATATCATCCAATGACTGTAGTTCAGGAATCCCACATGATAATATCATGGTGAATAAGTTTATAATCAGATCTGCCTGCTTCCTCAAAACAAGGTATATCTTCACACAAAGCTGTTGAAAGCTGAAATACATTACGCAAGAACATGGTGACTTTCATACAAAGCTTTTGAAATCTGAAAAACATTATACAGAACTAGAGCTGCTTTTGAGAAAAGTACATGTCTCCCACAACTGTCTAATCATCTGAATAGTAAGTCTGTCTTTATATACTGTTTACTCATAGAAAATATACCTTTGATAATTTTGGAGTAAGTTTTGGAGTAAATGGCGTATCAGATAAGTTTTGGATTAAGCGGCCTATTAGTAATTCAAGGGGCATAATTCTGAAGTGCCTGGGCTGATCTGGCTAGTTATGGCTAGTTATAGAACTTGGCCAAGGACTTATTGACAAACCACAAGTTTGGTAAAGATCGGATGAGAAAAGTTCGACGTAAGAGTGCGGACAAGATTTGTGACAGACGCACACACACACACATGTACACAGACTTGAGTAAATCAATATGTCTCCCACCAAAGTGGTGTGGAAGACATAACTAGCTGACTTTCATACAAAGCAACTGAAATCTGAAATACATTATACAGAACAAGGTCACTTTCATATAAAGCTTTTGAAAGTCTGAGATATAACATATAGAAAAATATTGTCTAAGAACACAGCTGATCTTCACAACAACAAGAGTGCCACAATGGCCCAGATAATCTAGCTCATCTGAGTAACACTGCTTGCTTGAACACTTCTGACAGATGGTTGATTGTAAGAGAAAACTCTGTGAATTATTTTAAAATAGTACTTGGGGACCATGTTTTTTGACAAAACAGATTAATGTGTATCATCTTTGTAAAGCGTCACGTAAGAAAAAATTGTGTAAAATGTATTTTATAATAAGGTCAGCACTTTCTGACAACAAGATTCTTTAAGTTTAGGCTACATAAATATAGGGGAAAGTGACCACATCCCTTGGTGGCCATTTTTTTTTGATAAGTCAGAATAATTTGAACAACCTTCAAGCAAGGTCAACAAAGGAACATTTGTGTAAACTTATTCTAAAATTAGGTCTGTTCTTCTGACAAGATATTTTAAGTTTAGGAAAAGTGACCATGCTCCCTGGCGACCCTGTTATCTGAGACATAAGAATAATGTGAAAATCTTGGAAGAGAGTCACACAAAGACCATTTGTATCAAATTATTTTAAAACTGGGCCAGTAGTTATATACACGAAGATTTATAAAGTTTCCATTATATACATGTTCACGCTCCCCTGGTAGGCATGTATTTTGACAATTTCTATAACTCAGTTTTCAAAATAAAGAATTTAACAATATGCATTTATCATCTGGCAAGACTAATAACACTGAGTATTTAAAACTTGGCATTTAGCTTATAACATCTGGTAATGGAAAAAGTATATAGTAAAAAGTTTTTAAAAGAGTTAAAGTTAGATAACACAGCTAGATATATTCATCAGAAGATATATTCAGCTTTTTTTTTTGATGACAGTTTCAAAGCCATATGTCAAACAGTTTACACAAAATATGAACTGATATGAAAAACTTAACCAAGATTTGTAAGTTAAAAGAGGCCATAATTCAGCAAAAATCCTGAAAGGAGATATGCACTCTTGTCTAAAACTAGACATTGTGATGGTACACATGTTGAAAGTTTCAAAGCTTTATCTCAAAAGGTTTTGTCAAAATATGGACTGGTACAAAAAACTTAACCAAGGTGTGATGCCGAGTAGGATAGCTCTACTTATACTTTGAGAAGTAGGCATAACATAACTCCACAGAAAATCACTGAACTGGAGCATGCTAAAATATGCACAATAAGGCTTGGCACTGATCACTCCTGTGAGGTTTGGTGGAAATAAGTGCAATGATATAAGAGGAGTGGCCAAACAACATAGAATTTGTAAATCAAGGGCCATAACTCTGCTGAAAATCATCGAACTGATAAGTGTTGGTACTGGTTACTCCTCTAAGGTTTGGTGGAAAACTGCCCAATAATATAAGACAAGTGGCCAAAACATAAAATAAATGTTGAATCAAGAGCCATAACTCTTCTGAAAAGCATCAAATCAGAAAATGCTGATGATATGCATGTCTATGCTTGATCACTCTTGTTTAGTTTGGTGCAAATCTGTCCAATGGTGTGAGAGAAGTTGCGTGAACAAACTTTGTGACAGGCAGACTGACAGACAGACAGCACTAAATGGATATGTCTCTCCAACTTCATGAGAGAGATATGAAAAACTGAAGAGGTTTTCCTCAGTATTGATTTTTTAGGGGTTTTAGTAAATGTTAACTACTTGTTCAGAGATATATATTTGGAGGGTGTAGTTTTGCATGTCAGTTCAAACTAGGGTTACAGCTATGTTGTATCAATTTTCTTTCAGGAATGGTGCTAAAAGATCACCTTACTTTTCAAAGTCTTTAGTTTTATGCGGTTGGTCCCTTCCCCTAGCTATTACACACATGAAATCTTCTGTTAATACAAAAGGCACCCTTTCACGATTGATACCAAATTTCTTCTTCTTATAGTTCACGGAGTGTCCAAAGTCTATGTGAAATACCTGAAAGATGTCAAAATGAACGAAAGTCTATGTGAAATACCTGAAAGATACCAAAATGAACAAAAGTCTATATGAAATACCTGAAAGATGTCAAAATGAACAAAAGTCTATGTGAAATACCTTAAAGATGTCAAAATGAACAAAAGTCTATCTGAAATACCTAAAAGATGTCAAAATGAACAAAAGTCTATGTGAAATACCTGAAAGATGTCAAAATGAACAAAAGTCTATATGAAATACCTAAAAGATGTCAAAATGAAGAAAAGTCTATATGAAATACCTGAAAGATGTCAAAATGAACAAAAGTCTATGTGAAATACCTTAAAGATGTCAAAATGAACAAAAGTCTATGTGAAATACCTTAAAGATGTCAAAATGAACAAAAGTCTATCTGAAATACCTAAAAGATGTCAAAATGAACAAAAGTCTATGTGAAATACCTTAAAGATGTCAAAATGAACAAAAGTCTATTAGAAATACTTGGAAGATGTCAAAATGTACACAAGTCTATGTGAAATATCTGAAAGATATCAAAATGAACAAAAGTCTATATGAAATACCTGAAAGATGTCAAAATGAATAAAAGTCTATGTGAAATACCTTAAAGATGTCAATATGGAAAGAAGTCTATGTAAAATACCTAAAAGATGTCAAAATGAGCAAAAGTCTATATGAAATACTTCAAAGATGCCGAAATACACCAATGTCCTTGTAAAGTCCTTAAAAGACACCAACAAAGAGAATTGTTCTGTTTTAAGCTCTCCCTCGGCATCACACTTTACATTTTTAAACCAAAATGTTTTTTGAGCAAATAACTGATCTTACTACAATTCAGCCATAGTAATTTTAACTGGAAAATCTTACTCTTCCATCTCTGGCTACCATGATATCACCGATACCAAGCACAACTGTTGCAACACTATACCTTGCACATGATCTTGTAAATGTGTCAATAGCGTCCTCATATCTGAAACATTTCATTATATACAATGTACACATACAAAATGAACAGTGAACACAACACTTTGGGAATAATTCTTTTAACTGGATACAATAAAATAATTTTATTTCAAGGGTACGAAATTTCAGGGTTGTAGCCAAACAACTATTTCATGGGAACAGAAATTAGTGGACTTCCAACTTTTGAAAAAAAAATGAACTGGATGGGATTTAGTTTATTGAATTCATGCAAAAAAAAAAGAATCCATGAAAAGTAGCCCCTAACAAATATTGATGATTTCACAGCAGTTTCCTCAAGACATTAGCCTGAACCTTTGCAAAACCACCTCCAGAAATATTCCAGGTGAAGGACACCTTGAATATACCCAACAACTTTCTACAAGTAAGACAGTTATCTTCCTCACAGCATCAGCACTGCTCAAACCAACACGTGCTAAGCGAGTGACTGCCGTTGAGTATGCTTAAATCTAACCCTTTACTTCTAATAAATAATAATGGAAATTTGGGTATCATTAATTGTTACTAAGTATAGAATAAATTATGCCGCCTTTGCTTACCGGTCTGCATTTTGCTGTTTAATCCAACTATGTAAGGCCTTAGCACCTCCAATTTGCCAAGTCACCTTAGCCCCTGACTTCTCCTGGATTTTCATGATTGTTGTAGAATCTCTCACAGCTTCTATTAAACCAACATCCTGTCCAGTTGCTAGGTAACAATATGGTGTCAGTCTAAACAAGAAACATTTTACTGTGTTTGATAAAGATGTTTACGTATAGTCTGACTTAAACAAGAGGGCCATGAAGGCCCTGTATCGCTCGCCTGACCTATTGACCTAAAGATCATCAAGATTTACATTCTGACCAAGTTTCATTAAGATATGGCAATAAATGTGGCCCCTAAAGTGTAAACTAGCTTTTCTTTTGATTTGACCTGGTGACCTAGTTTTTGATCCGACATGACCTAGATTCTAACTGGACCTTGAGATCATCAAGATTACCATTCTGACCAAGTTTCATGAAGATACAGTCATAAATGTGGCCTCTATAGTGTTAACAAGCTTTTCCTTTGATTTGACTCGGTGACCCAGTTTTTGACCCGACATGACCCAGGTTCGAACTTGTCCTAAAGATCATCAAGATTAAAATTCTGACTAAGTTTCATGAAGATACAGTCATAAATGTGGCCTCTAGAGTGTTAACAAGCTTTTCATTTGATTTGACCTAGTGACCTAGTTTCTGACCCCACTTAACCCAGATTTAAACTTGACCTATAGAGCCTCAAGATTAATATTCTGACTTAGTTTCATGAAGATTCAGTCATAAATGTGGCCTCTACAGTGTTAACAAGCTTTTCCTTTAATTTGACCTGGTGACCTAGTTATTGATTCAAGATGACCCAATATCGAACTCGTCGAATACTTTTTTGAGGGTAACATTCTGACTAAGTTTCATTAAGATTGGGCCCAAATTGTGACCTCTAAAGTGTTAACAAGCTTTTCCTTTGATTTGACCTGGTGACCTAGTTTTTGACCCCAGATGACCCAATGTCTAAGTCTTCCAAGATTTTATTGAGATTTACATTCTGACCTAGTTTCATTAAGATTGGGCCAAAAATGTGACCTCTAGGGTGTAAACAAGTTTTTCCTTTGCTTTAACCTGGTGACCTAGTTTTTGACCCCATATGACCCCATATCAAACTCGTCCAAGATTTTATTACGGGCAACATTCTGACCAAGTTTCATTAAGATTGGGCCAATATTGTGACCTCTAAAATGTTAACAAGCTTTTCCTTTGATTTGACCTGGTGATCTAGTTTTTGACCCAAGATGACCGAATATGGAACTCGTCCAAGATTTTATTGAGGGTAACATTCTGACTAAGTTTCATTAAGACTGGCTCAAAATTGTGATCTCTAGAATGTTAACAGCCAAACTGTTGACGATGACAGACGACGACCGACGACTGACATAGGGCGATCACAAAAGCTTACCTTTGAGCACTTCGTGCTCAGGTGAGCTAAAAATCTCTGGCAACTGCATCAGGGAGTCGACTCTTTGGCTCAGAGTATCTGCAAATATCACTCCCATCCTTCATATTCCCTTTGTAGTTATGACAGTGCTATATTTGGGCAATGGCTGTTAGCAGAATCATCATAAAATTTGTTTTATAAAATTTTAATTCTCCTGTCATATATTAAAATTGGAAAAGATTTACTGACCTGAGATCAAATCCTCCGATTTCCAAATGCTGTCCATTACGCTTATCACCTGTAGTGTCAGTATGTCTTGCCGTAAATCTGTAGAAAAAACAGTTTTCAAAACAGGGTCAGATGAAAGTAGTTTTAATTTAATTCCAACCATAAACTATTCCTCTAAAGAAATAGAGCTAACTAGTGAAACATAAACCTTTTTGGTTAAAATGATGCCTTTAAATACAAGTAAAAAGGTCGTAACGCTTTTTGTTATAATGGAATTTCAACATTATTAAATCAAATGCCGTGTTATTTCATATTTTTGTTAATCAATACCTCATAGATATGTCATAGTTTTGTACATCTGATTAATTCATTAGAAAGTATTACTGAACAAATTCTTTTTATTACCTTCCATGATAGCTCTGACAGTATAGATTAGTTCAGATGCAACATTGAAAGAAATGCCTCTCTCACCATGAAAAAATGCTTATTCTCTATCTGGAAGTCGCTCTTTTTTAAACATAACATTAAAGTACTATAATGGAACTATAAAACTCAGCAAATGTTCCAGGAAGAATATAAAGTCTGTTTAAATCAGTATAACTTGCTGTTCTAGTAGTTTGTCACAATTAAATGTTATTTGTTAGCCTACCAAAAATACTGTCATTCCCCCAAAAATACTTGTATAAATCAGATATTCCAAACTCTGACAGTAAATTTTAAGAAAGCAATAGGGACATTCCGGCCCTATATATATATCATTCACCTGATCCTAAATAAACCCAATGACCCCAAAACATACAGAACAACATTCTGGCTAGGTTTTGTGTAGGTTAGTTAGAAAATGCAACTATAGAGTGTTTTAACATAGTGACCAACACTTTACTCTCAGATGACCAAGTATTTAATCAGTACAAATATTCTGACCAATTTTCATGCATTTGAGGCCGAAAATGTGACCTCTACATTGGCTTTTTCTAAGATCTTACCTAGCTGTCTAAAATGCAGATGACCAAATTTAAAATGTAACCAAGATTTCACAAAGACAAACATTCTGACAATGTTTTATGTAAATTAGGGTGACCTAAATGGCTCACAATTTGCTCAGGTGAGCTAAAATGTTATACTTGACTATACTTCAACTTTTTCTAGTTTGACAAATAATTGTGCTAATTTTAGAAGGACTTGTGAAATACATGAGGCAAGGTAAATATTGGCAAGAGTAAACAAGATAATGCAGGATATAAAAAGTCATTATAACAGTAGCTCGATCTGGGATGCTGTATTCAGCTAGAGTGGATTTTTGCCAGATCTGATCTCACGAGGCGCACAAGCGCCAAGTGTGATCCGTCCTTGCAAAATCCTTGAGCCGGATACAAAATCCCAGGTCTAGCTACTGTTATAATGACCCTTTTTGACCTTTTTGTTTGTTGTTTTGTTATTGAACGAAATCTTCAATGTTTATCGATATTAAAACGGAACTAAGTGAAGGTTTTATGTGCGCTATTTATAGAACTGTGCCAGGTCATACATATTAATGAAAGTAGTCCAGCAGCATACAATACGGAAGGTACAATAAGGAATTTTATTTTTGCCTGTTCATATTTAATTGTGAAATACAAGCCGATTTTTTTACAGAATTTATATAGATATATAATAAAACTACTTACCATCGCCATTCTTGAAGAGAATTGTGTAAGTTTAGTACCAAAGATCTGCAAGATCGTCTGAGTTACGCCACATCATCCATAGAGGTCGTTTCTTGGACATCTTTACTTCACATTCTTCCGCATTGACATACAAAACCAAAAGTACATTAAAATTTCAGACTTACACTGCAGAAATCTTAATGTATTTACTTATGTTACAGTGAGATATACAACTGACTTGTGTATACAACACTAATACAGTGTAACCTCTCCACACTGACATGTGTTTACTATAACAAGGTTTGTTGATTTGAGTTTTACGGAACACCAACACAGTGCAGGTTACATGATGCTGAACAGGACTTAAAATTTTGGTTTTTATTTCAAACAGTCCACATATGTTCTAAACATTTCAGAATACTACTCCTTTTCCTTCTGTTGACTTAAGAGTGTATGCAGAATATTTAGAACACCCAAACGAATATGATCTGTGATTTCTGTTGAGAGGAGATGTAAAACTCTGTACTTACCTCAGCAGTCCTAGTCTGTGACTACTGTTGAGAGGACAGATAAAACACTGTATTTACCTCAGCAGTCCTAGACTGTGATTACTGTTGAGAGGAGAGGTAAGGTAAATCTCTGTACTTACCGCAGCATTCGTAGTCTGTCACTACTGTTGAGAGGAGATGTAAAACTCTTGTTCTTACCTCAGCAGTCCTAGTATGTGACTACAGTTGAGAGGAGATGTAAAGCTCTGTACTTACCTCAGCAGTCCTTGTCTGTGCCTACTGTTGATAGGAGAGGTAAAACTCTGTATTAACCTCAGCAGTCCTAGTCTGTGACTACTGTTGAGAGGAGATGTAAAACTCTGTACTTACCTCAGCACTCCTAGTCTGTGACTACTGTTAAGAAGAGATGTAAAACTCTGTACTTACCGCAGCAGTCCTAGACTCTGACAACAGTTGAGAAGTGATGTAAAACTATGTACTTACCGCAGCAGTCCTAGTCTGTGACTACTGTTGAGAGGAGATGTAAAACTTTGTATTTACCTCAGAAGTCCTAGTCTGTGACTACTGTTGAGAGGACAGATAAAACACTGTATTTACCTCAGCAGTCCTAGACTGTGATTACTGTTGAGAGGAGAGGTAAGGTAAATCTCTGTACTTACCGCAGCATTCGTAGTCTGTCACTACTGCTGAGAGGAGATGTAAAACTCTTGTTCTTTACTCAGCAGTCCTTGTATGTGACTACAGTTGAGAGGAGATGTAAAGCTCTGTACTTACCTCAGCAGTCCTTGTCTGTGCCTACTGTTGATAGGAGAGGTAAAACTCTGTATTAACCTCAGCAGTCCTAGTCTGTGACTACTGTTGAGAGGAGATGTAAAACTCTGTACTTACCTCAGCACTCCTAGTCTGTGACTACTGTTAAGAAGAGATGTAAAACTCTGTACTTACCGCAGCAGTCCTAGACTCTGACAACAGTTGAGAAGTGATGTAAAACTCTGTACTTACCGCAGCAGTCATAGTCTGTGACTACTGTTGAGAGGAGATGTAAAACTTTGTATTTACCTCAGAAGTCCTAGTCTGTGACTACTGTTGAGAGGAGATGTAAAACTCTGTACTTACCTCATCAGTCCTAGTCTGTGACTACTGTTGAGAGGGGAAGTAAAACTCTGTACTTACCTCAGCAGTCCTAGTCTGTGACTATTGTTGAGAGGAGATGTAAAACTCTGTACTTAGCTCAGCAGTCCTAGTCTGTGACTACTGTTGAGAGGAGATGTAAAACTCTGTACTTAACTCAGCAGTCCTAGTCTGTGACTACTGTTCAGAGGAGATGTAAAACTCTGTATTGACCGCAGAAGTCCTAGTCTGTGAATACTGTTGAGAGGAGTAAAACTCTGTACTTACCGCAGCAGTCCTTGTCTGTGACTACTGTTGAGAGGAGATGTAAAACTCTGTATTTACGTCAGCAGTCCTAGTCCGTGATTACTGTTGAGAGGAGAGGTAAAACTCTGTACTTACCGCAGCAGTCCTAGTCTGTGACTACTGTTGAGAGGAGATGTAAAACTCTGTTCTTACCTCAGCAGTCCTAGTCTGTGATTACTGTTGAGAGGAGATGTAAAACCCTGTACTTACCGCAGCAGTCCTAGTCTGTGACTACTGTTGAGAGGAGAGGTAAAACTCATTATTTACCTCAGCAGTCCTAGACTATGATTACAGTTCAGAGGAGATGTAAAACTCTGTACTTACCTCAGCAGTCCTAGTCTGTGACTATTGTTGAGAGGAGATGTAAAACTCTGTACTTAGCTCAGCAGTCCTAGTCTGTGACTACTGTTGAGAGGAGATGTAAAACTCTGTACTTAACTCAGCAGTCCTAGTCTGTGACTACTGTTCAGAGGAGATGTAAAACTCTGTATTGACCGCAGCAGTCCTAGTCTGTGAATACTGTTGAGAGGAGATGTAAAACTCTGTACTTACCGCAGCAGTCCTAGTCTGTTACTACTGTTGAGAGGAGATGTAAAACTCTGTTCTTACCTCAGCAGTCCTAGTCTGTGACTACTGTTGAGAGGAGATGTAAAACACTGTATTTACCTCAGCAGTCCTAGACTGTGATTACTGTTGAGAGGAGAGGTAAATCTCTGTACTTACCGCAGCAGTCCTAGTCTGTCACTACTGTTGAGAGGAGATGTAAAACTCTTGTTCTTACCTCAGCAGTCCTAGTATGTGACTACAGTTGAGAGGAGATGTAAAGCTCTGTACTTACCTCAGCAGTCCTTGTCTGTGCCTACTGTTGATAGGAGAGGTAAAATTCTGTATTAACCTCAGCAGTCCTAGTCTGTGACTACTGTTGAGAGGAGATGTAAAACTCTGTACTTACCTCAGCACTCCTAGTCTGTGACTACTGTTAAGAAGAGATGTAAAACTCTGTACTTACCGCAGCAGTCCTAGACTCTGACAACAGTTGAGAAGTGATGTAAAACTATGTACTTACCGCAGCAGTCCTAGTCTGTGACTACTGTTGAGAGGAGATGTAAAACTTTGTATTTACCTCAGCAGTCCTAGACTGTGATTACTGTTGAGAGGAGAGGTAAGGTAAATCTCTGTACTTACCGCAGCATTCGTAGTCTGTCACTACTGCTGAGAGGAGATGTAAAACTCTTGTTCTTACCTCAGCAGTCCTAGTATGTGACTACAGTTGAGAGGAGATGTAAAGCTCTGTACTTACCTC
Source organism: Mercenaria mercenaria (assembly GCF_021730395.1). Taxonomy (NCBI): domain Eukaryota; kingdom Metazoa; phylum Mollusca; class Bivalvia; order Venerida; family Veneridae; genus Mercenaria; species Mercenaria mercenaria. The sequence goes on along the minus strand of NW_026461712.1, from coordinate 29,600 downwards.
AGCAGTCCTTGTCTGTGCCTACTGTTGATAGGAGAGGTAAAACTCTGTATTAACCTCAGCAGTCCTAGTCTGTGACTACTGTTGAGAGGAGATGTAAAACTCTGTACTTACCTCAGCACTCCTAGTCTGTGACTACTGTTAAGAAGAGATGTAAAACTCTGTACTTACCGCAGCAGTCCTAGACTCTGACAACAGTTGAGAAGTGATGTAAAACTCTGTACTTACCGCAGCAGTCCTAGTCTGTGACTACTGTTGAGAGGAGATGTAAAACTTTGTATTTACCTCAGAAGTCCTAGTCTGTGACTACTGTTGAGAGGAGATGTAAAACTCTGTACTTACCTCATCAGTCCTAGTCTGTGACTACTGTTGAGAGGGGAAGTAAAACTCTGTTCTTACCTCAGCAGTCCTAGTCTGTGACTATTGTTGAGAGGAGATGTAAAACTCTGTACTTAGCTCAGCAGTCCTAGTCTGTGACTACTGTTGAGAGGAGATGTAAAACTCTGTACTTAACTCAGCAGTCCTAGTCTGTGACTACTGTTCAGAGGTGATGTAAAACTCTGTATTGACCGCAGAAGTCCTAGTCTGTGAATACTGTTGAGAGGAGTAAAACTCTGTACTTACCGCAGCAGTCCTTGTCTGTGACTACTGTTGAGAGGAGATGTAAAACTCTGTATTTACGTCAGCAGTCCTAGTCCGTGATTACTGTTGAGAGGAGAGGTAAAACTCTGTACTTACCGCAGCAGTCCTAGTCTGTGACTACTGTTGAGAGGAGATGTAAAACTCTGTTCTTACCTCAGCAGTCCTAGTCTGTGATTACTGTTGAGAGGAGATGTAAAACCCTGTACTTACCGCAGCAGTCCTAGTCTGTGACTACTGTTGAGAGGAGAGGTAAAACTCATTATTTACCTCAGCAGTCCTAGACTATGATTACAGTTCAGAGGAGATGTAAAACTCTGTACTTACCTCAGCAGTCCTAGTCTGTGACTATTGTTGAGAGGAGATGTAAAACTCTGTACTTAGCTCAGCAGTCCTAGTCTGTGACTACTGTTGAGAGGAGATGTAAAACTCTGTACTTAACTCAGCAGTCCTAGTCTGTGACTACTGTTCAGAGGAGATGTAAAACTCTGTATTGACCGCAGCAGTCCTAGTCTGTGAATACTGTTGAGAGGAGATGTAAAACTCTGTACTTACCGCAGCAGTCCTAGTCTGTTACTACTGTTGAGAGGAGATGTAAAACTCTGTTCTTACCTCAGCAGTCCTAGTCTGTGACTACTGTTGAGAGGAGATGTAAAACACTGTATTTACCTCAGCAGTCCTAGACTGTGATTACTGTTGAGAGGAGAGGTAAATCTCTGTACTTACCGCAGCAGTCCTAGTCTGTCACTACTGTTGAGAGGAGATGTAAAACTCTTGTTCTTACCTCAGCAGTCCTAGTATATGACTACAGTTGAGAGGAGATGTAAAACTCTGTACTTACCTCAGCAGTCCTTGTCTGTGCCTACTATTGAGAGGAGAGGTAAAACTTTGTATTAACCTCAGCACTCCTAGACTGTGACTACTGTTGAGAGGTGATGTAAAACTGTACTTACCTCAGCACTCCTAGTCTGTGACTACAGTTAAGAAGAGATGTAAAACTCTGTACTTACCGCAGCTGTCCTAGACTCTGACAACTGTTGAGAGGTAATGTAAAACTCTGTACTTACCGCAGCAGTCCTAGGCTGTGACTACTGTTGAGAAGAGATGTAAAACTCTGTACTTAACTCAGCTGTCCTAGTCTGTGACTACTGTTGAGATGAGATGTAAAACTTTGTATTTACCTCAGCAGTCCTAGTCTGTGACTACTGTTGAGAGGAGATGTAAAACTCTGTACTTACCTCATCAGTCCTAGTCTGTGGCTACTGTTGAGAGGGGAAGTAAAACTCTGTACTTACCTCATCAGTCCTAGACTGTGACTATTGTTGAGAGGAGATGTAAAACTCTGTACGTAGCTCAGCAGACCTAGTCTGTGACTACTTTTCAGAGGAGATGTAAAACTCTGTATTGACCGCAGCAGTCCTAGTCTGTGAATACTGTTGAGAGGAGATGTAAAACTCTGTACATACCGCAGCAGTCCTTGTCTGTGACTACTGTTGAGAGGAGATGTAAAACTCTGTATTTACCTCAGCAGTCCTAGTCTGTGATTACTGTTGAGAGGAGATGTAAAACTCTGTACTTACCGCAACAGTCCTAGTCTGTGACTACTGTTGAGAGGAGATGTAAAACTCTGTTCTTACCTCAGCAGTCCTAGTCTGTGACTACTGTTGAGAGGAGATGTAATACTTTGTACTTACCTCAGCAGTCCTTGTCAGTGACAACTATTGAGAGGAGATGTAAAACTCTGTATTTACCTCAGCACTCCTAGTCCGTGAATACTGTTGAGAGGACATGTTAAACTCTGTACTTACCGCAGCAGTTCTAGTCTGTGACTACTGTTGAGAGGGGAAGTAAAACTTTGTTCTTACATCAGCAGTCGTTGTGTGTGACTACATTTGAGAGGAGATGTAAAACTCTGAATTTAGCTCAGTAGTCCTATTGTGTGACTACTGTTCAGAGGAGATGAAAAACTCTGTACTGAACTCAACAGTCCTAGACTTTGACTACTGTTCAGAGGAGATGTAAAACTCTGTACTTAACTCAGCCGTCCTAGTCTGTGACTACTGTTAAGAGGAGATGTAAAACTCTGCACTTACCACAGTAGTCCTAGTCTGTGACTACTATTGAGAGGAATTAACCTCAGCAGTCTTAGACTTTGATAACTGTTGAGAGGAGAGGTAAAACTCTGTACTTACCGCAGCAGTCCTTGTCTGTGACAACTGTTGAGAGGAGATGTAAAACTCTGTTCTTACCTCAGCAGTCCTAGTCTGTGACTACTGTTGAGAGGAGATGTAAAATTCTGTACTTTCCTCAGCAGTCCTAGTCTGTGACTACTGTTCAGAGGAGAGGTAAAACTCTGTATTTACCTCAGCAGTCCTAGACTGTGATTACTGTTGAGAGGAGATGTAAAACCCTGTACTTACCGCAGCAGTCCTAGACTGTGACTACTGTTGAGAGGAGAAGTAAAACTCTATTCTTACCGCAGCAGTCCTTGTCTGTGACTACTGTTGAGAGGAGATGTAACACTCTATACTTACCTCAGCAGTCCTAGTCTGTGACTAATGCTCAGAGGAGATCTAAAACTCTGAACTTACCTCAGCAGTCTTAGTCTGTGACTACTGTTGAGAGGAGAGGTAAAACTCTGTATTTACCTCAGCAGTCCTAGTCTGTGATTACTGTTGAGAGGAGAGGTAAAACTCTGTACTTACCGCAGCAGTCCTAGTCTGTGACTACTGTTCAGAGGAGATGTACAACTCTGTTCCTACCTCAGCAGTCCTAGTCTGTGACTACTGTTGAGAGGAGATGTAAAACTCGGTACTTACCTCAGCAGTCCTTGTTAGTGACTACTGTTGAGAGGTAATGTAAAACTCTGTATTTAGCTCAGCACTCCTAGCCAGTGACTACTGTTGAGAGGAGATGTAAAACTCTGTACTTACCGCAGCAGTTGTAGTCTGTGACTACTGTTGAGAGGGGAAGTAAAACTCTGTCATTACCTCAGCAGTCCTAGTCTGTGACTACTTTTGAGAGGAGATGTAAAACTCTGTACTTACCTCAGCAGTCCTTGTCTGTGACTACTGTTGAGAGGTAATGTAAAACTCTGTACTTAGCTCAGCAGTCCTAGTCTGTGACTACTGTTCAGAGGAGATTTTAAACTCTGTACCTAACTCAGCAGTCCTATTCTGTGACTACTGTTGAGAGGAGATGTAAAACTCTGTACTTACCTCATTAGTCCTAGTCTGTGACAACTGTTGAGAGGAGATGTACCACTCTGAACTTAACTCAGCCGTCCTAGTCTGTGACTACTGTTGAGAGGAGATGTAAAACTCTGTACTTACCTCAGCAATCGTAGACTGTGACACATGATGAGAGGAGATGTAAAACTCTGTACTTACCACAGCAGTCCTAGTCTGTGATTACTATTGAGAGGAACTTACCGCAGCAGACATTTTCTGTGCCTTCTGTTGAGAGACGCTGTAAAACTCTATACGTACCTCAGCAGTCCTAGTCTTGACTACTGTTGAGAGGAGAGGTAAAACTCTGTATTTACCTCAGCAGTCCTAGACTGTGATTACTGTTAAGAGGAGAGGTAAAACTCTGTTCTTACCTCAGCAGTCCTTGTCTGTGACTACTGTTGAGAGGAGATGTAAAACTCTGTACTTACCGCAGCAGTCATAGTCTGTGACTACTGTTGAGAGGGGAAGTAAACCTCTGTACTTTCCTCAGCAGTCCTAGTCTGTGACTACTGTTCAGAGGAAATGTAAAACTCTGTACTTAGCTCAGCAGTCCAAGTCTGTGACTACCGTTGAGAGGAGAGGTAAAACTCTGTACTTACCGCAGCAGTCCTAGTCTGTGACTACTGTTGAGAGGAGATGTAAAACTCTGTACTTACCTCAGCAGTCCGAGTCTGTGACTACTGTTGAGAGGAGATGTAAAACTCTGTACTTACCTCAGCAGTCCTAGTCTGTGACAACTGTTGAGAGGAGATGTAAAACTCTGTACCTACAGCAGCAGTCCTAGTCTGTGACTACTATTGAGAGGAACTTACCGCAGCAGTCCTAGTCTGTGACTACTGTTGAGAGGAGATGTAAAACTCTGTACTTACCTCAGCAGTCGTAGTCTGTTTCTACTGTTGAGAGGAGATGTAAAACTCTGTACTTACCTCAGAAATCCTAGTCTGTGACTACTGTTGAGAGGAGATGTAAAACTGTACTAACCTCAACAATCCTAGTCTGTGACTACTGTTGAGAGGAACTTACCGCAGCAGTCTTAGTCTGTGACTACTGTTGAGAGGAACTTACCGCGGCAGTCCAAGTCTCTGACTACTGTTGAGAGGAGATGTAAAACTCTGTACTTACCTCAGCAGTCCTAGTCTGTTACTACTGTTGAGAGGTGATGTAAAACTCTGTACTTACCTCAGCAGTCCTAGTCTGTTACTACTGTTGAGAGAAACTTACTGCAGCATTCCTAGTCTGTGACTACTGTTGAGAGGAACTTACCGCAGCAGTCCTAGTCTGTGACTACTGTTGAGAGGAGATGTAAAACTCTGTATTTACCGCAGCATTCCTAGTCTGTGATTACTGTTGAGAGGAGATGTAAAACTCTACTTACCTCAGCAGTCCTTGTCTGTGACTACTGTTGAGAGGAGATGTAAAACTGTACTTACGTCAGCAGTCCTAGTCTGTTACTACTGTTGAGAGGAACTTACCGCAGCAGTCCTAGTATGTGACTACTGTTGAGAGGAGATGTAAAACTCTGTACTTACCGCAGCAGTCCTAGTCTTTGACTACTGTTGAGAGGAGATGTAAAACTCTGTACTTACCTCAGCAGTCCTAGTCTGTGACTACTGTTGAGAGGAGGTGTAAAACTGTGTACTTACCTTAGCAGTCCTAGTCTTTGACTAGTGTTGAGAGGAGATGTAAAACTGTACTTACCTCAGCAGTCCTTGTCTGTGACTACAGTTAAGAGGAACTTACCGCAGCAGTCCTAGTCTGTGACTACTGTTGAGAGGAACTTACCGCAGCAGTCCTAGTCTCTGACTACTGTTGAGAGGAGATGTAAAACTCTGTACTTACCTCAGCAGTCCTAGTCTTTGACTACTGTTGAGAAGAGATGTAAAACTCTGTACTTACCTCAGCAGTCCTAGTCTGTGACTACTGTTGAGAGGAGGTTAAAAACTGTGTACTTACCTCAGCTGTCCTAGTCTTTGACTAGTGTTGAGAGGAGATGTACAACTGTACTTACTTCGGCAGTCCTTGTCTGTGACTACTGTTGAGAGGAACTTACCGCAGCAGTCCTAGTCTGTGACTACTGTTGAGAGAAGATGTAAAACTCTGTACTTACCTCAGCAGTCCTAGTATGTGACTACTGTTGAGAGGAGATGTAAAACTCTATACTTACCTCAGCAGTCCTTGTCTGTGACTACTCTTGAGAGGGGAAGTAAAACTCTGTGCATACCTCAGCAGCTACACTGAGTTACATTTAACCAACGCCAGACTGACCAGTCCTTGTATTAACCTCTTAATTCTGAGTGCTAAGCAAGAAAGCTACCTTTACCACCAACCCCATGGCCACCCACACCCAAAGCGGGCATTCTACTACTAGGCTACAGAGGCAGTGAATTTAGACAAACAATTTCAAAACAGGATTTGTTTAACAGAGTCATATAATTTACCTAATTGAAATTACAGTCAAAATTAATTTATATGTAATACAAACAAATGGTCTTTGTGGAATAATTTTAAAGATCCAAACTTATCTGCCAATTAAAGAAGTTGACAAGAATACAATATTGATATTAAATGACTGAAAATTCAATTAAAGAAATTCATTAATGTATGGAAAACAACTATTGAAACTTTATAATCAATGAACAACACCTTCCATAAAACTTGATTCCGTGAAAAAACTTAATTTCATGGGAATGGAATTTGGTGGTTTTGACTGAGACAGACATTTCGTGCGGATGTAACTTTTTGTGGATTCAAATGTGTGCATATAAAATGAAAACGAATTTTATTTGTACATTTGAATTTAATATGGCAGATTGATGTAACCGGGAAATCCAAGAAAAGTAGTCCCCAACAAATATTAATGATAGCACAGTAATGTGTTTTTCCTTCCTGGGCGACATTTTCCCTCTCATTCCATTTTATTGCACTAAGGAGCTTTGGTAATGAGTTAGGTTGATGCAAACAGTAATCTCTGAAATTGTGAATAATTTACAATGTATGTAACCCTTACCCTGCTATATTTCTAAAATGGACGGCTTATTATTCAACTTGGGCAATACAATTTATTATTCGAAGGGGTGTTCACTGGAAATTCACTGACTGAACAGCGAACAGTGCAGATCATGATCAGACTGCACGGATGTGCAGGCTGATCATGATCTACACTGGTCGCAAAAGCAGAATCACTTGTGACCACAAAATCAAGAGGGAACATCTATTCTGCATATCCAATCAGCATTTTAAGTTTCAACATTCTGGGTCAAGTGGTTCTCAAGTTATTGATTGGAAAGTGTTTTCCATGTTTAGCCCCCTGTGACCTTTGATGGAGTGACCCCCAAAACGATAGGGGCCATCTACTCTATAAGTCCTATCATCCTATGGAGTTTGAAGGTTCCAGGTCAAATGGTTCTCAAGTTATTGACCATAAATGGATTTCCATTTTCTGTCCGCTGTAACTTTGACCTTTAATAGACTGATCCCAAAATCAATATGTCATCTACTCTGTATGTCCAATTTTTCTATGAAGTTCCAACATTCTAGTTCAAGTGGTTCTCAAGTTACTGACCGGTAATAATTTTACATGATCAGGCCCTTGTTACCTTCACCTTTGACAGAGTGATACAAAAATCTATAGGGGTCATCTACTCTGCATGTTCAATCATCCTATGAACTTTCTACATTCTGGGTCAAGTGGTTCTCAAGCTATTGATCGGAAACGGTTTTCCATGTTCAGGCCCCTGTGACCTTGTCCTTGGAGTCATCTACTTTGCATGTCAAATCATTCTATGAAGTTTCAACATTCTGGGTCGAGTGGTTCTCAAGTTATTGATCGGAAATGTTTTTCAATGTTCAGGCCCCTGTGAGCTTGACCTTTGATGGAGTGGCCCCAAAAACAATAGGGGTAGTCTACTCCAGCAGCCCTACCACCCTATAAAGTTTGAAGGTTCTAGGTCAAATGGTTCCCAATTATTGATCGGAAATGAAGTGTGACGGACGGACGTGACAGACGGATGGACAACGCCTAAACTATATCCCTCAGACTTCGTCGAGGGATAACAAAAGACTACTTTTAAAAACATACACGCCAACAACCTGTTTCATTAGAATGGAAGTGGTAACTGATATGTAATGACTGGTTAACGTTTAGTCATGTTTTTCTTTTTATAACCTGGATGGACCTGACAAAAAAGGCCTATTGAACTTTAACCTCTAAGTATGACCTTGACCTTTAAGCTAGGGGTCTGTGTTTGTCCATGACACATGGTCTTATTATGGAATAAAATTGCTTCAACAATGACAGCTTTATGGGCCAGACAGGAAAAAAAATCTCAAAGCGTGACCTATACCTTTGAGCTACAGTTCTGGGCGCTGAACATGACATATCATCTAATTTTGGGGCACATTTGTGCCAAAAAATATTAAAATCCCTTGTTAGGCCATAAAAAATTTAATTCATAGATTATCATCCAAATTTTGTTTAAAAAGGGGGGGGGGGAGAGAATTTTATTTTTTATTTTTAAAACAACTGTACTTTAGATCGACCAACAAACGCTTGTATACAGCTGGTTTCGCCACGATCATTCGGCGCTTTATTATTATTATTATTATTATTATACCAGATTTATACATGATCTAGACTGCCCAAAATAAAGTCATTGTATAGGTCCAGTAACGAGTTAGCATTGGAATAATTGCACCCAAACCAGTCTTTGAGAGCTATTTCACATTGAAAAACCGCTACGATTATGAAAACCATAGTGAAAGTTGTTATTTTACAACTATGTGCAAGACTTTAATTTGCAACAAGCTTTATCGTGTTTACTTTGTAGCATCATTAAAACGAATATACGGCACCCTTCCGCGGTTCGTACATTTTTGGTTCCTACAGACCAGACAGGAAAGAAGCCATAAGGACATTTGACCTTCATGTGTGACCTTAAACTTTGAGCTAGTGGTACAGGTCTTGCTCACAACATGTCATCTCATTATGGGGAACATTTGTGCCAAGTAATATTAAAATCCCTTGATGGATGACAAAGTTTCCTGAACAAATTAGGGGACGAACATTGCAATTCCTATATGCTGCCCAGGCATATAAAATAACACAACCAAAAATGGCAAAGTTGAAAAAGGAGCATAACCTTGTAAAACAGCAAGCTAAAGTCATAGAATCTATGCACTGCATGTTATAAAGTTTGCCCGATTGTTTGAACAAGAGTTTGAAGGTTCAATCCATACCCACTACTGTTTACAGAGATATCATGTACATACAAAAACAAAACAAGACGGGTTGTGTAATAACAGGCAAAGTGCATCAGCTCTAAATATTTTTTGATTAGTCAAGCCCTAAAAAATTCATTCAGAGGGCCTTACTGACAAAGAGGTTAAGATGCTTGCTCATCACCAATGTGGATTTGAACCTTAAAAGATTATTAACTTCTTTCATCTGCAGGTTCTTGTTTCAATTTGATACGAGGGGTGTTCCAAAAGTAATGTCACTTGCATCGGTTCTCCTATACTGCAAATGTTCTGATCATTTGAACTTGCTCTGCCCTTCAGTATACTCTCCGTCAGCCTGAATACACCTTTTGAGCCGGTCAATCCTCTTTTGGAAGCATTGTTCATACTCTTCTATGGGAACACCCATCAGATACTGATAAACAGCTGATCCAAGGGCATTTCTCGATTTGTATCTCTTTCCAGACAGATGATACTTAAGTTTGGGAAACAGAAAATAGTCGCAGGGGGCCAGGTCTGGCGAAAACGGAGGGTGTGGAAGGACGGTAACCTTCTCTGACTCCAAAACTCGGTCGCAATGCGTGCCTTGTGAGCGGGTGCATTATCATGCAAAAGTCGGAGGTACTTAAGTCCTGTTTTGGGGCGGCGACTTTTGTAGTAGTTCTTAAATTTTCTTAGAACAACTTTTTTTATAGAATTTTCCTGTGACCGTACTGCCTTTTGGTACCGGAATTTGAATTATTGGACCCTTATGAGTGAAAAAATACATACAAAACCTTTTTCGCCGTTCGTATTCGTTTGGCAATACTTGGGCGTCTCGCATTTTTGGTGACCCAAATTCGGTTGGAATACTTCCGCTTTGGCTCAAAATAATAAACCCAGGTTTCATCACCAGTAACTATATTATCAAAAACCTCTTTGCTGTATTATGTGTACATATTCAGAAGTTTTGTTGCCATTGTTACATGGGTCCTCTTTTGTTCATCTGTTAATCAATGGGGTATCCATCTTGCATTTATTTTTCTAAGTTTTAGGTGTTTCTTCATAATTCCATGAACTCGTGCTAACGACAAGTTTGTCATTTGGGCCAGTTGCCTTACGGTGAATCGGGCATCCTTTTTTAGCAAATTGAGGATTTTTTCGATGTTACCTTTCGACGTAGTTGTTGTAGGACGATCTGTGCGAGCAGCATCTTTGAGTTGCTGCTGTCCGGTCCTTAGTTTAGCTACCCACCTACAAATAGTCCTATGAGACATTTGACCCTCCCCATAAATGTCGCACACCTCAGGGTGAATATCTACAAGCTTCATGCCGAGTAACGACCTACCTTTTATGTAGGCCCTTATTTCAAGCACATTTTCAGTTCTTTTCCCAGTCATTTTGTGTAAAGTGTAATGTATACGCTATAAAGCAATGTACACTGTACCAAAGTCAGTGAACGTGTGAGCGCGATATTTACCTATGTTACGATTCAGTGATCATTCTATCGACACGAGGTGGTTTTGTGTACACATGACACGATTTCCGCGAAATAAAACCCAAATGACATTATTTTTGGAACACCCCTCGTAGGTAATTCAAGGAAAAACATCCTAAGTCTTCCTTTACCATTAAAAGCTGGATAAGAGCTATGAAATGACCTAAAGTGTGGATGTGCTTTACTTAAACTTTACCCTGCTAAATTTCTAAAATGAACTGGTCCATATCTCAATTTGGGCAATACCATTTATTATTCAGATGGGTGTTTACTGAAAATTTACTGACTGAATAGCGAACAGTGCAGACCATGAGTTGTGCAGGCTAATTTTGGTCTGCACTGGTCGGAAAGGCTGAATAGCAGACTAAAGGTTAATACCAAAGAAAGAAGAAAGGAATATAGAAATAGATGGCCAATAAAGATTCTCCTATATAGCAAGCAACCAAATCTGCTAAAGCTGTGTTATGTTGACGGTTTAATAATGAAATAAACAAAATCGTGTTTACAGCTTATTTCAATTTATTTTATCCACAACTTCTAGAAACACTTAGTGAATGACTCGAAAAACATCTATCACTACCATAACTGCTATGAGCAAGTCTTCCTACTTTTCTTTGTTCTTAAGAAGCAATGTTTGTATTTTAATTGTATGCTTCTTTGCATCTTTTAACTACTCTTTCGCCTAGGAAAAAATTGTAACATTTTAACACATAAATAAATCAATTTTCATCACAAATTGTTGTCTTTTTTCCGTCTGCTCAGTTATATGCCATGTATCTTGCAGTTGAACTGAACTTGGCGTAGCTTTGATAACTTTGTTAACTGCTTCTAAAAAGTCTTTTTCTGTTGCAATCTTTCTACGAGCTCTGATTGCGAACCATTCCTGCTTCTGCACAAACGTTACGAATATCAGCACCTGTAAGCGGTAAATATTCAACATGCTAAACTTAATGTTATCGAAGTTTGGTACATATATTAAGACCCAAATTCATATTTGAAAAAATGAACAATTACTTCATAATATCTAGTATGTAAACATAAAACTAATATGTTTAAGAGTGTATACACAGTACTGTGTTTAAGGTTTGAAACAACACACATCTTATGTTTTGTTAAGCACAGTGCAAATGTGTACCACCAATAAAAAACTTTTGAATCAGTTGATAGACTTTCATCAAACTGAAGCATCGCCATAGTTATAACAGAATTTTTAGCTCGATTATTCAAAGAATAGGTAGAGCTATTGAACTCACCCAGCGTCCCGATTTGGTTAAGTTTTTGTATGTAAGCTGGTATCTCAGTAACCACATGTGGGAATGGACTGAAACTTCACACACTTATGTACTGTGATCAACTGACTTACACTGCACAAATTTCATAACTCTATTTTGCCTTTTTACAAAATTATGCCCCTTTTTCGACTTAAATCTTTTGGTTAATGTTTTATATGTAAGCTGGTATCTCAGTACCCGCTAATGGGAATGTATTGAAACTTCATACACTTGTTCACTGTGATGATCTGACATGCAGTGCACAGGTTTCATATTAACTCTACTTCGTATTCTAACAAAATTATGTCCCTTTTTCGACTTTTTGGTTAAAGCCCCAACTTTTACTACCCTGGCAGTAAGATTTGTAGGAGGAGCCTATCAAATACCAAGGCGACTCCAGGCTGTCTGACAGCTAAAAATAGCTCACTTTCAATGATTCACAAGCAAATGTAAACAATGGTCAGTTAAAAAGTAAATATGAACTTGCATGTTTTGATGATTACAAATTAATATTATACATATTTTGTGCATCCATAACAATATCATTGTTCTGAAAAATTGAGTTGAGCTAGACTAGAATTCCTGATTTTTAAATTTCTTATTAATGTAAAATGAACAGTGAAACTCGAAATCAAACATTCTTAACTTTTCTGTTATTGTTGGCAGGTCCATTAATAGAGATAATGTAGCAATAAATGCAGAAATAATAAACTATTTAAGTCTGAGATGTAGCACAATGCACACAAATTAGCAAGTGTTGCTGTGATAAGGTCTAATAAAAATGATAAGCTATTTGAAATAATTTATCACTGTATGTCTGTTATTTAGTTCCCAAATATCTTTAAAACATTTTTTTTTAAATAACACATAAAAATATAACTGCAGAAATGATTATGATATTCTATTCAGTTAAAAAAATTCAAAATTACTTTTCTGGAAAAGTTTTACAATGCACTCTAGGTGTTAATTCTATTGATACATCAAGCCTTCTGCTGATCAAGTTTGTTAATAAAATTAATCACGTGGGAATTGTTTACATTCTCTGTTTCTCTAGGGTTCATGACCTCATTAGCTCCTCCCGGCAAATTCAAATTTTTGGCAGTTAGGTTTAAACAATTTTTTGAAACTATACTTCACAATTTTTTGATTTAAAAAATAAAAACACCAATTGATAAAGAATGTTTCAATGTGTATTTATGCAATTTTTCATAACTTTTTATTCAGTAGTTTATTTAAAATTTTGAAAAAGGGCTCTCTGATGTGAAACATGCATAATTTATATAAAAACCTACCCCAGCACCATTTTCTGGCTTTTATATGGCAGTTGGGGGTTTAAGTTTTTGTATGTAAGCTAGTATCTCAGTACCCACTAATGGAAATGGATTGAAACTTCACACACTTGTTCACTGTGATGATCTGACATGCAGTGCACAGATTATATAACTCTACTTTGCATTTTTACAAAATTGTGCCCCTTTTCCGACTTAGCAGTTTTTGGTTGTTTTTGTATGTAAGCTGGTATCTCAGTACCCACTAATGTGAAAGGATCGAAACTTCACACACTTTTCCATTGTCATGAGCTGATATGCATTGTACGGGTTCCATGCTTTGCATTTTTACAAAATTATGCCCCTTTTACGACTTTTATATTCATTCAATTGACACAAGGCTGTTGAATAGTCGAGCGTTGCTGTCCTCCGACAGCATTTGTTTAAACAACTTCTTCTCATGAACCACACAATATATCTTCATCTAGTTTTGCGTTTCGAGTCAGCCTTAACTCAAAATCTAGCAAAAAGTAAACAAAGACAACATTTATTCAAACATTGAATAAAAGTCTTCATTGATCCTAGCGTTGTAGCTTTAATGAAGTTCTACAAAGTAAAATCCACACAAAACACTATTTTGTATAAACACTCAATAACTTGTCGTATAGAAACATGCAAGAACTCATTTGCAACATTATTGATTGTACTTGATATTGATATACCCAATTATATTTAAATCAAGAATGAAGGAAAAGTTTTAAGCGCTAAGTTTATTTGTTTGGAAACATTTTTCCTATTCTTGCACGTCTTTGGTGATCCAGGCCTGGTAGAATTATATTCATGTCATCTTAGTTGACAATATATCTATGAAGTATACAACATTTGAAGATACGGAACGGACACCAAAAAATGGACTGACGAAATTAACCGTATCATTCTTTAAACCTTTCTTGATATTCCGACTTAAAATAAATATTGAAATATAGCGTAAAATATATTTGATATTTTGATATTAATTGTATTGACACGGAACTACATTTTCATACACGACTACGTAACTCGTAAAAACAAAGCATCGAGTCATCTCTCGGTGAGAGCTATTTCACTAAAACGGAAACATATCCTCTATTCATTTACACTTTTCAAAAATTACGATTTGTGGTTCATATGGTGTCTGGTTTCTGCCATGTTAAGTTGTCGTGTTGGCGGGGCGATGATACGACAATACGACTATAGGAAAACACGTCAAATACAGAGAGAGTGCAGTCATGTTGTCGTGTCGTCGGAGCGAGGACACAGCAATACGATATATTGACAAAAAAAGAGTGCCAGAAATTTTATTGATATTTCATGCTTATTCTGTTGATCTGTCGTATTGTCGTGCTTTCGACTCACCATATCGTGTTTTCGAACCCGCAGAAACTGCAACCGACAACACGACAAATAAATTAAATCTCGTGATGTTGTGTCGGTGGGGCTATGACACGGTCATACGACAGCCTGACAAAGTACGGATACCTAAACGACATTTTAATACCCACTTATATAATAAAATGGAGAAAAATATCTGTCAAGCTTGCTTTCTTTTTTTTTGTCGTTATTCCGTGTACAACCTACCAAACTGTCGTTTTGTTGTGTTCCTCTTCCGCATTAAAGCGACAGAACAACTGTTTTGGTACTTGTCAAATATCATGTCTTTAAAGGATTTTGTCTCGGCAATTTTTACCATGGCGCTCCCATTGCAGAATTGTGCAGTGACAGTTATTTGCCATGGCGGAATTTTGCCGTGGCAAAATGCATTTCTTCGCCCTGGCATTTTTTTTCTCACAAAAATGATAATGATACAAATCGTTATAATTCTGTCTAAACGTATGTCAAGAAATAGATTAAACATGTTTTATTTTCAGAAAATTTGAACAAAATCTGCCATGGTAAAATGACAAAATTTCCTGCCAGGATAGAATTATTTTGACCTGGCAATGCATTTTGCCACGGCAAAAACCGATCCGCCATGGCAAGATACATATTTACAAAAAAGTAACGATATGAAATAAAACCAAACTAACTTTCAAACAGGTTAGTAAATACAACAATTGAAAAAAAAACATAATTGTGTGAAGCTCTTATAAATATATGCTGAATTTGTCAATTACACAAATGTACCACCGTAGCAAAAAAGAAACCAGCGGTTATTATTAGCACAGTTGGCGGCTAATGACTTTCATATCATGGTATGTTTCCAATAAACAAGGGTCATTGTTTATTGGTATATCAGTCTACCGTTTGGCTGTTTCAATATCTGAGAAGTGGAAACAGTGTATTGTATTATCAAACTTTTCAATAACTACGTGATAACTTAAAAAATTATATATATTTTTGACTTTTTTATAAAAAAATAATAAATGTCCGTTGTTCAGATAAAATAATAAAATTATAAAGACTATTTTGGAATATATTACATATTTCATCATGTTTTAAGGAAGTGCATGAATTAAGAAATAACAAATCTGTTCCTATATTTAATCAGTTAATAAAATATGGGCAGGAGTTTGGATGCGTAATAATTAAACCACGAGTGCGTAATACGTAATACGTCATTCGGGTCATATGCTGTTACAATTTACCACCTATGGTTAGAAAGTGTTGCATAGCCAATGGAACGTATGGATATTTGCTCTTTTTTTATTAGAATTTTGAGAAGTATTCATAAATTAGTAATCTAACAGCTCGCAAACTAATTATGAACAGAATCATCAAATTAGGCGAGTTGACCCTGTGTTACGAGTGACGAGCTTAACTTTTATATGACGTCACATCATTATGACGTCATACTTTATGTCATACATTTATGACGTCACCGCTGAATCATAATTGAGCTAAATGAATCGCTCGTAGAGATTAGAACGTGTTTTACGGACCTACACATAAGTCAGTATGACTTTTTATTATATTTATGTTTTTGAAATGCTGTTTTCAACCGTTTGGCCCTGAAATAATTCGTATGTAATGGAACTGAAGTAGAATCTCTTATGTTAAAATCATAGGGGGGTGAAATATAACAGCCAACCATATTTTATCGTAAATTCATGTATAGGCGATTTCGCTATATGTTTATATAGCAATTGCTGCGGATCGTGTTAGAATTCAAATTTGATATTTAAGAAAAATGTGACATTCACTCATATAATTTTCATTTCATGAAACATAATAATTTAATTTTATCCTGTCATGTTACATTAAAGAAATGGTGATTGCAAGTATATGATAAAAGCATTTTCCCATTATCTTTTTAAGTGTTTATATAAAGAACTTCAATACATTCAATGAAATGTATTATTTATGAGAAAAATTACCAAGTTAAATTTCATAAATATTACATTTTGTCTATCGCCTTTGGAAATATTGTCCTCTGTCGTTGGATATTAAATCATATGAAAAGAGTTAAACGCCAACGATTGTAAAATGTTATTCGCTGTGCATAATGCTTTAATCAGTGTTAAATTTCTTTTGTGTAAAAATACGCGTAAATCTGTTTTATTCCTAAATTTTGCCTGTTTATTAAACTTCAGTATCTTATGATAAACATGGATAAAACTTTATATGACTTTTAATAAAAAAATGCTAGCAAACCCAGTTGATCTTTCGTCATCTTTAGATGGAACATACTTTAATTTAGTATGAGAAGATAATTTTTCCTATGTTCCATACCTTTTCGAAACTGATATTTTCCTGTCTGCTTTAATGGCCTAGCAAAATATTTTTGTCAGTGTCCAATTAAAAAACATTTAAAACGAAACAGTAAATATTTTATATATTTATATATTTTTAAGGTATAAGTAATGATATATTGAATCGTAAATGTATGGCTGCGGATGAACCTTAATATGTAATGCTTGAAATGAATGTTTTGTATCTTTTATTTCAATTGTAATTACAAACATCAAAACGAGACTTTTTAATGAGGTAGATCTACGTTTCATTTTTTCGAAGACTTATCATTCATAACTAGATGTGATTGCCGAAGGAATTCATATTCTTGAGCATTATTGTTTTTAATTTTATCTATTGCATTGCTTGGTATACCGTGTTAAACAATGGCGTTTAAATAATTACAAATTCGGTAAATAATGCACACTTTTTCAACAACCCTCTACATTCGTGTATAAAAAGTCACAGTCTATTGAACCAAAATCGCACCGGGGTTATTTCAATAAAAGGGATAATTGGTAAAACTGTGTAATTTGATAGCTGAGACGATACGTTTACCGTCACGCAAGTAAATGATTAAATATACTGAAAGGTATGTCGGTGCATAGTTAAAATCCATCTCAGAGTTTTTGAACAAATCTCTTTTTAACAAATGAGTTTTAATCTAAAAAAACAAAACAAATAAACAACAACAACAAAAACTGTCACCTAAACACCTATTAGTCTTAAATGATATATGCATTTTGCACAGAAGAGAAGAGCGGACTTATATTACCTTAGCTTGGCAACAAAAAGAAGTAGATATAATTCCTCGTAAATTAAAAAAAGTAATAATAAGGTTATTAAAAAAGAAAATAATGAGTGAAAAAACTTAATACAACTGTGTTGTATTAAGCTGCAACCTGAATGCTCTACTTACTGTGCAATTCAGTTATTTTGAAAAAAAAGCAAGAAAAATAAATAAATGAAAAATAAAAAATAAAACTTAAATAAACATTTAATAAATACGATATTTTTTCATACAGTTGTATGACAAAATCAATCCGAATATCTGAATACCCGTTTAAAATAATTTCGTCCAAGTGTCACGGGTCAGTGACGAACTATACCCGCGTCGGCAAAGTACATAGTAACAAGGTAGGCTGTTATTTTGTATTTAGAATTAAATTTTAAACGTTTTAAAAGATAACTCTAATCTTTCACATATTCTTTTTGTTCTTTTGAAATGTATCTCTGTGTTGGCTTTAGTAGATCTTGATTTTTTGTCTATTTTATTAGATCAATATAGGTTAGCGTAATGAGTACAAACCGAAAGTGGAACGTACTTTTTCATGATTTGTCCGTCTGTGTTCTTATTAACATAATGTTACAAATATGAATAATAAAATTAATTTATAATCCCATTTGTAGTGGCCAGTATTCAATGTTTTAGTAACATAAAGACATTGTATCAAGTGATTTTCATGTAACGCTATATAAATAGATTTTTGAAAGAAAGGGATGATCCATAAATCAGTTAGTATACAATAAATTCATAAATATATTGCAATTTCATATAATAACTTAAGTAAGGCACAGTATTAATGCGTTAACATTTTTAGCAATATGCATGTAGTTGGCTTGTTGGTAGGGCATGAGTGGAAACATGCTCATTGTGTAGTGATACTTTTCTTTGTGCAAGTTAGTATTTCTCTGGTTTCTATATTATAATGTTATTAATCAAGCAATTTCATATTGGCCTTGTTATTTGTCCAAGGGTTGTCGTATTGGCCCGAGGCGGCCTTAGGCTTTCAACTGTTGACGGTAACACCGAAAGAACTCTGTGAGTTACCTTATGACAGCTATGTACGTTGAGGTGAAAAATCTTGACAATTTGTTAAGACGTATTTTAGAAATCATGATCATTTTCGCCAGTAAAACAGAATGAGTTGTATGTAGGTACTTGAGAAACATTTTGAGAGCTATTTTTAATGCGACATAATCAAGAGTAACTAGAACTTACCTTATCATTTGGAATTCCTATTTATTTTCTTTAGCGAACTGTGATAAAAACTGCTTTAAAAGTCATTTCCTTTTAAGCTGCAAGCAACGAGACACAAAATTATACACATGTGTTGATCAAGATAATACAGCCAACCAAGCACATATTATATAGTCACATGCCTCGTTTAATTCTTATCCGAAATTGTTTGCAGTTCACAAGTGACACTCTTGTTCGCCAATTTATTCATCCACTTTCCAGCAGTTGAATCGCTATTTATCATTGCACAAATAGTCCACACTATCAAAATGTCTGTTAAAGATAAGTCTCATCTTTTTAATTAATCTGAGTTTCCATATTTTCTTATTATTTTCCTTGACAACTGCCAGAATTTCTGACAGGAAACACCGCCATTTTACACAATACCGAATAAGCGAAAGTATCGTTGTAATCCCTGAAGACGTACATCCCGCTCAGTCATACTTGGTTATTAAATGAACATGTTGGATGATTTTTTGTCAAAATGTGAAAAAAATGTAATCTATAAAACAAAATGGCCTCATTTTAAAATCTAACGGAAGTGGCTTCTCCGTATTGGCCCTCTCTTTTGAACCAATCAAAATGCTTGAATTCCGTATTAGCCCTGTTTTTCTCGTATTGGCCTTGTTTTTCTCATATTGGCTCAGTTATGTTTTGTATTGTATTAGCTCTGTTTGTTTCATATGATGTTTGCAATTGATCTAATACAGTGTGTAATATTGTAAAGTAGAATAATAATAGTTCGTATAAAATTATAAAATGTCAGTATCTTTAAACTAATCAATACTGAATTTATGACCTAAAAATGCTTTTTTTATATAAAAGTGAAGTATAAGATTGTCAAATTATTCATAAAACTAACCCGCTGTGCTTTAGAAAAAACACAGAGCAGCTTCAAAATATTATGTCATATTTAAAACAATGTGTATTAAAACATAATCACGTGCGTTCATTCTCAGTTAACAATGACAAATACAAGGTTATGGAACAGTTGGAATAATCCCCAACACGAGTAATTTTATCGTACCCTATTTAAAAAAGAAAAGAAAATTAAATGCAGGTTTAAAAGATGAAATTCATACGGGTTTATAAGTCCGAAATGAAGCGCGTCACCGCTAGTCTAAAGAGGAATTAGTGTTGGTATCGAATTGATGATATGGACTTAATCTTATGCTATTCTTTCGTGTTTTTACATTTCAAAACGTCTCAGTACTGTTTGATACCTATAGTTAATAACTATTGTGATGTTTTATTGCAGTGATGATTACATTTACAGTATCACCTGAATGCTTAAGATCACTATTTTTGTAAGCAGTATGCATGAACTGAATTATAATTATCATATAGATGAATTTACAACGCCGTTGGGTAAACTGTTTCCTTTCCGAATATTTTGATTTTACTGCGCATGCGTTTTTTCACTTGTGGCAAAAATGTAAACATACATAAAGCCAGCATTATATTATAATTTGTATTGTAAAAGATTTTGATCACAGAACTTGTTGTAGAAAAGGCCTTGATTAAAGGTAAATATGTTCATAGCTATATCTTACCTGAGGATCAGCCTTCATTCTTCCTGTCGTCAATTCAGAAGCATTCTTAAGTCTAGGTTCATTCACAAAACAGACGTAAAACTTGTTACGAATATTTGAAATACTTTCTTTCATTTTATCTGTGAAAAGTGTTATTTTCCTTCAAATGACGTAATATATATTCTTCTCCGACTTGAATGATATTTGTTATAATAGGGAATCGATCCTACCGAGTTTCGTCGCAAAAATCGGGATCGATCCCTCTACGGTAACATGCGATATATACCGAATGAGATATACTATCGAATTAAAAAAATGTGGTCTTCCGGCACGTGCACTGAGCGTCGGACTTCGGATGTTTTGGAAGAATACGCCTTTTCCATGTTCGTAACAAGCGTCCACATTAACTTGTCCAAACCGCAACGTCTTTCACATTAGTACATATATGGGCAGTATTGTTTTTTCATTATTCCAAAACATTTAAATTGATACAAACGCATATTTCTGGGCAAGCTGATGGACTGTAAACGGCTGAAAAGAAAACGAACGACTTAAACGGTTAACACGAGTTATTTCCCGTCAAGACTGACAATAGCATAAAGAGAGTGCGCTAGGTTACAGTGTGTTGTGACTCGTACACGTGTGTATACTGGAAATGGCATATCTAGAGGTACATACATTGTAACTTTGGAATTAATTTGATGGAGAGTGGCACTTATTCTGCATTCACCCGGACTATTGACGGCTCTCCAGTACAGGATTTGGTCCAGCTGGCATTTTGAGAAACGTGAGTAACTGTTAATTTCCAATTGTAAACAAATACCCCACCCCTTTAGAAGACACATGACATGTATAGCTCTAAATTGTTATTAATTTGAAGCTGAACAACTTTAGAATTATTTCTTGGTTCATTGCATTGCCTGTACTGAGTTCCGTTAAGGGTTCTGCCCTTTAGAATAGTCCAACAAATTTGACGCGATCCTAGGAAATATTGAGATATTTTTTTTCATATGGGCAAAATAACAAAATAAGTATTTGCAAGCTGTCTTAGGGAAATAAGGTGTCACGGTGTGATATCCAAAATTACAAATTTTCTGGTGATTTAAACCTATGTATGTTATGTACACAATTAATGTTTACCGTGTCTACACGCCAATATGCACAAGCGATAAAACCAATAATTTTACATGACTGCACTGTGATTTATCCTCCATTAGTTTTGTCCTACAAAGTTTTGATGTTTAGATTGCCCCGTCACAAATATAAAACAATCTGAACGTTGAATTATTTTGACTACCCATGCACACACCCGTTAACCGGTTCCGAGCAAAACAGTTCGTGGCGGACAATACAGTTCACCTATATTTTTGCCGGTATCTGCATTTGGGTAAGTATTCTCCATCCAAGAATCGGTTGGTGCAAAATATGTTAAAGATTTTTATTTCTGTAAAAATTAGCATGAACGAAGAACATGTCATGTGCTTCCCGTTTAAAAGTAACCTATATTTAATAAGTTATGACGAGTTAAAAGTGTGATTTTGTTGAAAAAATGTGAAAACGAAAGTTTATCACGGTATATTTAATTCACTTTTCAACTTGGGTCTATTGTATTTAGATCTAGTAACCTTTATAATAATGTTTGCCCTGAATATTGTCCAATTTTTAAGCGACAAAACGCAATATTCATCGAGTTATAGACATTCAAACATGACGTGGTCGAAAAAAAAGTGTGGCGGCATTGCACAGCTCAAAATTATTTGTGCGGCGAGCAAGAGCAGTCCTGTGTTGTTTTTTTTTATTTTACTTTAATAAATGGTCTAAATAGTGATATCAAGCCTGTTACTCGTTGTAATCTGACAAAAACAAATAGTACTAGCACAGCAATGTTCAGAAAATACAGCGGGGATGACATGATGCAATTCGTATGCATATAGCGATGTAAAATACGCGTATAATAATTATACACATCACCAGTCCATAGTTGGCACTATTAAACCAGCACATGTATTTTGTAAAAAGAACATATTTTTGGATTTTAATCGGGCTTTTCTGTCAGTTAGTGTTGGATCAGGCTCGATCCACCAGCAATGTATATCTCCCATTGTTTTGCCTTTATCCCTTTGCAATTTTCTTTCCGTCTATGCCAGTTTTGATAGGGTTTTCCACTACATAGTTTGCAAACATCTTCATAGTGTCTACAAAAACACCTAGTAGTATTGGTTCCAATGCGTCCTGGGCTATGATTGGTTTAGAAGGCACTGCAAAGTTTATACTTGAGTTTTGTGTAGAACAATCACCAAGAACTTGCTGCAAACTTACAACTTGACCTGTATTTCGGGGACCAGCCATGAAACGCAACAATTTCCCATGGAACAGTTTGTAACCAACTTTCCAATTTTTTAAAAAAAATTCGTGCATATTTCTCAACCGGGATGAAGAGGATTTCGAAGACCATTCTACAAAATCGAGGAACAACAAATAACATATGTTTTCCATTGGAAACTGTTTACTAGCGACTAGTGATAGCCATTTTTTTTTATATAATTCTAACTGACCATGTTCATGTAATGTTTCTATTACCTCAGGTATATTGTCATAAATATCAGTTAAATTTACTTCAGGTGGGTCTGTTTCTTCTGAAAAACAGGGAGAGGATTCTAATTTGAATGTTGAAGTGTTTCCTAATTCCTTGTTTTCGTTAACGTTTAGTGAAAGATTGTCTTCTGCTACTTCAGATAAAAAAGAATTTTCGGTGTTGTTTTTCTCGAGAAGAGATATGTGTAACTGATTGTTTTCATCAACGGATAATATATGTGACACAGGTTTAATACATTCAAATATTTTTGTTCGATATCTAGTTTTTCCTGTACGACAGTCAAGCTCAAGTTGTTTGTACTTGAACGTGTCAAACCTATGGCTATTACAGAGGTGCTGAATTAAGTGCCTATAAACGTCAGCTGTTGTATTGCAGTAGTAGCACAGGTTCATGTGCATTGTGATCCTGAAAGAAATATCACAAATGATATAATAAAGTAAGTGGAACGTTCCTAAATGAGAAGGCATCACATCAAACTACCGTACCACTGTAAACATAATTTAAAAATGTATGAAGAAGTGTTGATGATATATTACATTATTAGACGGTTGTATGACTTACGCGAAAGATTCTAGCTTCAGCTTATATAGATCGCTATAAAATGGTTCTGTGCTTACACATACCTGGATATTAATAATTCATATTCTAGTACCGTAATTGTATAACATGAGTGCACAAATCCACATTATTTCAATTGATTTACAATTAACTTATTTATGAAGCAACAGCATTTTCAATATCGATCCGTAAGGCAAACAGGGTATAAAAACAAAAACAGTATGCATTTATCGAACGACATATACATGCAATTTGCAGTCGGCAACCAATACTATATATCATTTGTAAGTAAAATATTGTGTCTATTTCTGCTGTGGATTAATCGCTTATTTAAATGGCAAACAAATGACAGTGTAATAACAACAATTTACTGACTGTCAATAATTGGAGGTGTGAATAACCGTTGATATGGATGAAAAGGATTAGGGTGCATTTATAATTGAAGGGTACAATAAAACTGAATGTTTTCGAGAATACTATAAATGCAACTATGCAGTGATACTTGCCTTATTATACTAAATATGTTCACTTGCGACTTCATATTCGCGGGATTCGCGATGGATATGATTCCGCGAAGTTTTGTATCCGCGAAAATGTTCATGTTTTGAAAAAACGCGAAATATAGTATCCGCGAACATTTCTAGGTTTACAGTATATATGCTTTGATTTACATCTGTTTGTTAATAAAAATTAGTGTAAATTGCTGTTGTCTGATTACAAACGTTATTTTTCATAGCTGGATATCACTATTTAGATCATTTATTTAAGTAAACTAAAAAAGAAACAGGACTGCTCTTGCTCGCCACACAAATAACCTTAAGCTGTGCAATGCCGCCACACTTTTTTTCGACCATGTCATGTTTGAATGTCTATAACTCGTTGAATATTGCGTTTTGTCACTTAAAAATTGGACAATATTCAGGGCAAACATTATTATAAAGGTTGACGTTAATATCATAGACCGAAGTTGAAAAGTGAATTAAATATACCGTGATAAACTTTCGTTTTCACATTTTTTCAACAAAATCACACATTTAACTCGTCATTACTTACTAAATATAAGTTAGTTTTAAACGGGAGGCACATGACATGTTTTTCGTTTATGCTACTGTTTACAGAAATAAAAATCTTTAACATATTTTGCACCAACCGATTCTTGGATAGAGAATACTTACCCCAATGCAGATACCGGCAAAAATATAGGTGAACTGTTTTGTCCGCCACGAACTGTTTTGCTCGGAACCGGTTAACGGGTGTGATGCAGTGCATACAATTCTGTATCTAGATAAAATCCATATTTTCTGCTGGAATTGTAACTATAATTTGTTGCATGTTTCAGTTGGCAAAATTGTATTATTTTGGATAAATGATAATCTGTTCCAATTAACAAAAGAAAACTGTATGACCATGGGGCAGCAGCCCTACCCTAGGTTCAAATTTAGGCTCATGTTACAGGGTGAGAAAAATGTGCAGCCAGACCGGGACTGGAACCCGGGGCCTCGGAATACTGTTCCGATGTTCTACCGACTGAGCTAGCCGGCCGCCTACACATTTTCTCCCCGTTTTAATATTCAAGTCCTATACCGTGTCACTCACATACTGGCAAAATGAAAGTGAAATTTTCGAATTGCAAGATATAATTCAGAAATTAACTTGCATTTTTTTTTTTGCATATAAAAATTTTGGACTTAAGGATCATCGTTAGCCATCTCTGTCGCTGCTCTTTCCTTAACAAATCATGGTTACTTCAGTTTATTTGTACTTTTTCGAAACGCTACATAAATGCTGTCCAGATTTGTTGACTTATCTGAAATTTTGATAAAGGGGGGGTGGGGGTCGCAGTTAGGTGTCTGCGCAAAATGTTTTTTGATTTTCTCTATATTTTATGACAATATACCTACATGTATTAAGTTTCATTCACAAGTGTTACTGTTATCAGTTTTGACTTACTTTTATAGAAATTCACATTTAAAGTAGGTGGGGTAATTTGACATGTAACCAGCCAGGAACACAATCTCCGCCGCGTTTTTAAAAATGGTTCAAACTTTTTACCTGGAACTTTCGTGATAAAATAAGTATGCAATGGACATTTATACAACATGTTGCGTTTTAAATTGTCTTGAATACATTTTTCAACACAGAGCCACAAAGTGGCCTAATCAAATTTACTGATTTTCAATGGACGAACTTCACCAAAAATCTAAAACAGTTTTTATTAGTTGAGATATTTAGATGTTATTTTCAGCAGATAATGTAAGCTAAATAAACATTAAAATGACAATATATCAGCACACTCTTATTAATATTGGAAGAGTGGTACACTCTCAAACTAGGGAAAAGTGGGTGGGGTAAATAAACATGCGAAGCTAAACATTCGAAGCAACACAACTATAGGAATAATAATTTGGCAGTTCAAGAAATGGCCTCAGATTATCTACTTCTATCTTAATTATGCCGTATGAAGGGGGGGCATATAATTTGGTCTTGTCCGGGGCATCCGTTTGTCTAGCGTCCTCCGTCGCTCGAAGTTTTTGACGCACCTAGCTCAAGAAGCTTTAATTAAATTATGAAAAATTTTTTATCGTGATATGTACTTGCGTCCTTTATTTTTTGTCTGGCCCCCCTTCTTTCCAAAATTATCCCCCCTGCCCCAAGTCAAAACACATTTTTTTTCACCTTGTGACACGCCTACTCAAAAAGTTTTTTAAAATTAGATTGATGAAACCTTGGGGCATAACTTAACATGTTGAACTTGCGCCCTTTATTTTTCTAGGGTCCCCTACTTCTTTTTTCCCAGATTTTTTCCCCCTGAAATAGTCAAAATGCATTTTTTTCCTTGTGATGTGGAAGCGCAAAAGTTTTTATATAAATTGATGAAACCTTGCTAATTATTATTGTGAAAGAACTTAGCCCTTCTATCTTTCGCCCTGACTCCGCCCCTTTTCTAAAGTTATGACCCCTGAAAATACAAAAATGCCATTTTACCTTTTGTGCCCCCTAGCTCAAAACTATTACATAAAATTGTGAAACCAGCATGGTCTGCATGATATAACTTGTGAACTCCTTTTGGGGCCCATTTCTAGAGTTAGGGCCCCTTGAAATGGTTCTAATGCACATTTTCCCAAATGACGGCCTGTCGAAAATTCGATGAAAAATTCAGAAGCACTGCATGAGTCTTGATATATGTGCCCTTTGCACATTTGGCATTCTTCTTGAGAACCTTACCTTTTTACAGAGTTATTGCCCTTAAAAATACCCAAAAAATGTGGATGTTTTGTTTGTGATGCTCAAGTTAAAGAGGTATAGGGCCTAAAATTTGATGAACCCTTGTAAAAATTTTGTTGGGGCTTACCCCCCAAAAAAACTGCAAACATGAATCTTGAATTATTGCCCCTTTTTTGTGAAAAATTACCGTGGGGCACACCATGTGCCACAGACCATTCTAACAAATACTTTCTGACTAGGCGGTCACAAAGGTAAAAAAATTGTTTTTTGGACTAGTCGGGGGCCATAATTCGGGAAAGAAGGGGGGACCCCAAAAAAAAAAAGGTACGAAAGTACATATCACGATAAAAAACCAGCAATTTTTCATCAATTTATATCAAATACTTTTTTGAGTAGGTGCTTCAAAACTTCGGGGGACGGACGGACGCTCAACCAGGAGCAAGACAAGACCAAATCTATATGCCCCCCCCCCCTACGGCAAAAAAGATAGAAGTGATAATCTAGGCCATTTCTTGAACGCAAAATTATTATTCCTAAGTTGTTGTTTCTTCGAATTTTAGCTTCGCCCTTTTATTTCCCACCCCTTTTTCCAGTTTGAGAGTGTACCACTTTCCAATATTTTAAACAGATGCACTGATATGTTGTCCCTTTTTTAAGATTTGGTTCCAATATCGCTGAAAATCCACCCCAAATATTCCCAAAAAAAAAAAATGTTTAGATTTTTGGTGAAGTTCGTCCATTAAAATCATAAAATTTATTAGGCCACTTTGTGGCTCTTTTGGGAAAAATATTCAAACAATTTAAAACGCAACTGTTGTAAAAAATGTCCATTTTTATCTTATTTTATAGAAATTCCAGGGGGAAAAAATTTAAAAATTTTTTAAAAAAGGGGGGTTGTGTTCCGGGGGTTACATGCAAATTACCCCCCCCACTTTAAATGGAAATTTTTATAAAATAAGTCAAAAATGATAACATAACCTTGTGAATGAAACTTAATACTTAGTATATTGTCATAAAAAAAAGAGAAAAACAAAAAACATTTTGCGCAGACACCTAACTGCGACCCCCCCCCCCCCCCCCCTTATCGTGTCCAGGATTTTCATTTTAATATAATTTGTTTTGAAAGAAGCATAGAAAAGAGACCAATAATTTTGTTTTTGCAGCTCACAAAGAGTGGCCAAAACTTTGCACTATATAGTGGTAAGATGCAACTAGATGTTTACATAATTTGCACAATTTTCACTATTTTCAGGCATCTCACTGTCAGTCACAGATTGCTATTCGCCTGAAATCAACCCTGGGTCTGTAGATATGGTCTCGGTATGTACGGAGTATTGTTCTACTGTTCCAATGTGTTTGTAGACAGACTGAAACTATTTGTAGTTCATAAGATATGCATTTCCATCTTTTTTTCTTAAGTTCCGGTTGTGGGAATTCAATTGTTAGCTTTCCAGTCTGTACAATCATAAGAAGTATTTGTGTGGATAATTTTTTATGGAATTTCGTGGTTGTATCAGTTCACAAAATAAAATCCAAAGGAGCAAGTAAAGTCCCCATTCTATTATCTTGGAAAGTGAAAATCCATGATTTCATATCTGAATGAAATAGTATTTTGGGACCGAAACACAAAATGTTACACCCACAATATTAAATGATTTTACAGTACTTATGGTTAGCTATTGTTATTACATGCGGTCCATCATCATCATGTTTTGTTGTCAACTATTTTACTGATAAGTTGTTAACACTTCAGAGGTCAAAATTGTATCTAACTTTAGTTGAACTTTGTCAGTATAGTTGCCTTATAAAATCATTAACAAGACCATTACTTGGTCATTTTGAGTAAAAAACTAGGTAATTTGGTCAAATCTTAGACATACATTTTTAATTTTTTAGAAGCTACATTTTCTGCCTAATCATCATGAAACTTCATTAGAGTGTTTATATGTTTATGGGTTCAGTTTAAAACTGAATTAACTGAGTTTAAAAACACTAGGCCAATAGGTTGAATCATTAAAAAACCTAGTCAGAAGCTGTTGAACAATTTCTTGGCAAATAGAATATGATGTGATTTCACAGATCTGACCATCTGGTGACCCTCTACAAAGCTACTTGGTTGGTAACTTAAACAATGCCACCCTATACCAAGCTACTTGGTTGGTCACATATACATGGCCACATGTGGATGGGACTGACTTTTCATATATTACGGCAAAGATCATTTCGCAGATCTCTTTCTCAAAAGTAATTGGTCTGATTTTCATATAAATACTACTCCACTTGTCAGGGGCAGGCCAACTCTGTGTAGAAACAACTGAAAATATTTGAAAGCCTTTGTTCACAAGTATGTCCATTTTGTAGGTTTGTTATTAAAGTTTGCCTCCTTTCTGATATGAAAGCATTTCTTTTTTTGCTATTTTTTTTTGTTAGGATCTCTTTTATCAATTGATAATGTTTGATTTGTGTTTTACAGGCTTGCTTCTTTAGAGCAGGTGGCTACAGAATGGAAGGTCAACCAAATCAGCATAAAGAAACAACAGAAAATATGAAAAAGAAAGAACAGGGGAACTTGAGTAAAATAAACTTGTAAAAATGTGAATTCAGGATATAGGCTGAAACTAAATTTATAATAAGAACAGTAGTGATTGAGTAAGCTCTGTTACTTTAAGAAATAAACTACTATTATCACATTATTTTTGTTATTCCCATAAAATATACTAGTGTTGCTTGCGCTAAATCTTATTTTCAATAATTGCTTTCTCATATATTTCTCAAAGGTTGTCTGTTGAAAAACAAAGTAGGAAGTATTACTGAATTCATTGTTTTAGATTATGTTCCTTTGTG
>NW_026461711.1:0-26791 GCF_021730395.1 Mercenaria mercenaria | reverse complement strand
ATTTCATTTTACATCAATATTTGTAATGAATTCTTCGTTTCTTTCGTTTGTGTAAATACAATCACGTTTCTACTGAACAGTTTGGAGCGAGCGATTTACCGTGTCTTAATTTTGCAACCTTTTCTATAATTATGTTATTACTGTTCATCAGCGGGAACGTTGAAAAAAATCCCGGTCCTAATAATGAATCGGAGTCAAACTGTTTATCCATATATAGTCAAGACATAAGGAGTATACGAAACAAACTAGAATATATAAAAGACTACTGGTTAGATTTTGACGTGCTTTGCTTTACAGAAACGCATCTTGATCACGCTGTGTCGAAGATCACTTTTCCTCGTTTTATCGGAAAGATGTTTCTGGCCATTCTGGAGGGATCCTTATCTACGTATCTGAAGTATTACGTTCAAAACGATTATACGACTTAGAGAATTATTTACAAGAATCAGTTTGGGTCGAGCTGAAACATAAGAATAAAAAAGTTCTAATTTGCACAGTCTATAGACAATCGAGTGCCCATATAGATTTTTGGACAAAGTTTAACACATGTATAGAAAAATCATTAGATTTTTGCGATACTATTGTGATCGCTTGCGGTATTAACGAGGACCAACTGAACAATAATAATCACAAATTTAAAGACATTCTTTTATTAAACAGCTTACAGCTGATGACATTGTAAATGGGTTGCCTTTGTCCCATGGATTTTGCACCATGGGATCAGTAGGGTCTGGTGGTAGGTCATCAATGTCACTCATATTTTTTATAAATCGCACCTTACTTGTAGAGAATACGTCCATCACTGGGCCAAAAGCTGCCAATATGTTTATTTTTCCTAGCGAACTCGAGCTGCTGAACAAGGAATTGCCTTTTTCGTGTCAGATCCTCTGTAACAAATACCTTGAATGTGTCAGATTTATGACTTTTCAACTGCGATTTGTTCATATATACCCTGTTCTTAGTTTTCCAGCCCTTAAACTTACACAGAATCTGTGCATATCCGTCACGTACTGGCCCAATGGTGTGTGAACGTTCAATGTCTTCTACACTTAGTGGCGGATTTAAATTCATCTTGTTATTACAAATGTTTAAAACAATTTGATCGGTGTCTAACTGATTTTTTTGTCTGCTTGTTTAGGCTGTGTTAAATCGCTGCTGTTATTCGAAACTGGCAGTTTAGCAGCAGCACTTCAGCAATGGAGATCTGGTGAATTTATGGGTACCCGGTGAAAACGGAGAGATGTTCTCTTGCTGTACTGTTCTAAGTCATTTAAACTTTTTTCAAGTGAATCTATGCGCTTTTCGGCCTCTCTGAGATGCATTTTTACTTTACGATTTTCTTCACGAACTTCTTGAACAGACTGTTTTTGATTATCCAACTTCTTATTCAAACTAGATAGGCCTTTGCTTTGTGCATCTAGTTTATCATTTATCGGTCGAACCACAACAGCTAATGATGGCACTAATGCTGCTGAATTGCTTCCATTACCTCCTTATACCCCAGTCATACAGCGGACAGCTACGTCAAGCTACGGACAGAAACGTAGTAATCCGTATCGATCCGTACCTGAGCCGTACCTCAGAGTAGTCATTCGTATTAATCCGTACCAACCAAAACGTGGTCAAAACGTATTCAAAACTTATTTCAAACTTGCAAGTTTCTCCAACTTTTGAACATGCACAAAAGTTTCAGCGAACCGTAGCCATTTTAGTGTAACTTTAGTCCAACTTGACTGAAACGTATTCATCCGTAGTTCAACGTACTTAAACGTAGTTATCCGTGCTGTTACGTACCACGCCGTAGCCGAACGTAGTACTCCGAGGCTGCTCGTACTTATACCCCAGTCACACATACGGCGCGGAAAGCTACGTCTAGCCACGGATAAAAACGTAGTAATCCGTATCGACCCGTATTGAAACGTACCTGAGACGTACCTTAATGTAGTAAGCCGTATCAATTCGTACCAATTCGTACGGCTCAGGTACGGATCGATACGGGTTACTACGTTTCTATCCGTAGCTCGACGTAGCTATTTGCGCCGTATGTGTGACTGTGGTATTAAGCATAGTTCAACGTAGTTTACCACAGACCCGTTCGTGCGCTGGGCAAGTTGCAAGGCGCAGTAAAACGTAATTCAACGTAGTACCTCGTACCTATCCGTACTTATTCGTACTTATTGTATTGTTTTGTTTGTTTCCTGTTTCTCACCATTTTTCCCGTACTAAGACGTACTGCTCCGTAGTTATACACCCACAGACTATTCCTATCCGCACTGTACCTCAACGCACGGACATATCCGTATGTGTGACTGTAGCTTTATTGCAAATAGCAGACTTGACAAGGTCATTCATGTTTATATCATTACCTTGGAGACTATCTTTGATTGAACGTTTGATTCTGTCGTCACATCAGGAGAAAATGACTCTTTCCGGCGGGTGGGGTTAGGTGAATTTACATGGTCACCTTGGGGTCCATCGGACGGGCGAATTAATTCAATAATTTGACGTTTTTTACTCACTTCTGGCGTTTTAAAACCCTTGTTATATGCCATTGTTCCTTACAAATTAAGTGTTCACTGTAAATATCCAAGATAGTAATCCAAAAACAGTTTCAAAATTATCAATTCACAAAAAAAATTGCGAACAAAGAAAAATTGGCGCGCTTTTGTTCGGCAATGAAACAGGCAATTTTCACCGTCTGTCACAAATATTTCACATTATTCAATAAACGTCAAGATATTTGTTGTAAATGATAATCACCGAAGTCAATTTTTCACAATAACATTCCATTTTTCGGATTTAAATAGACTTTTCTGCCCATCGTAACATTCTTCAGTGTATCACTAACGTCATCTTGAAAACCAATCTTACTCCATCAGTATGTCCTCCTGAACTACGCTACGAAATCGACACAGGATCTACATATACTCAACATTCTGTCAGAATTACACTTTAGTTAAGTTACTATTTTAGTTGTTAATTCTAATATCGGAACTTTAAATAACCAATTTATAAAAAGGCAAGTTAATATTTATACAGTTTGAAATAAACAGAGCTTGCCTGGGGCCAAATTCTGTGTAGTTGTATTGAAAATAAAATAAGTTCATATCTAGATTTAAACCTCTATACTTTTTAAATTCAAATTTATATATCACAGTAGATAATGAGTCAGCCAATATTATGTTATGTATATTTCATTTGGTCAAATATGAATCTATTTTGTTAGCAATAATTCTTTTTGCACGATGTTACATGTACAATGTATGGAATACTGAATACTGATCCAGAATATGACAATATCACTAATGTTGCTAATTATTCAACACATGCATTAAATAGCCAAAGTAGTCAGACCTAAAACATGCTCAAAAATAGGTTAGGTCGGATTTTTGTTGTGGGGGGGGGGGAGGGGGATTTTTTTTATTAAGGAGGTAGGTTACCTTCATATTTGTATGTGCGCATGTCCGACTCGAAACTAACGTGACGATTTACGACGACGTTTACGACAAACTAAATGTGTTTGTATATTCATTCTTCTGAAAACAAATCATGAACCTGTCTTCGATCTGATGCTTTATGGCTTAATAATGCAGAAATAATGAATAAATTGCCGCAGAAACGCTTCAAAACAATGTTGCTTTAAAATGGCGTCATTGACGTCATGACGTTACGTGTCAGTTACCGCGCTAAATTAATAGCTTTTATCTTGAAAGTACGTAATTCTGTGTATTTACTTTATTTCAACTATTTTCAAATAACCATTATTTGCTGAAATATTTTTTTGAGTCAATTGCTCTGAATAATAATCAATTTTTGCTTCTTTGTGTAGTTATATTGAAATGTTATGAGGAATGCAAGAAAATGGATGATGGTAAACCAAGTTATTTGGAATATAGTTGGGTGAAAGGCTACTGTTATGGCCATTTTCAAATAAAAAATCTAGCAGTTTGATTTGTAATACCTATTTTTCGGGTTCCGTGATAATTTGTTACTTATATACTTAAATTAAGATCTAAAATTGTTCAAATTTCAGTAGAAAATTGTGGTTCCTTGAATTAAGTTGATGTTACCATGGAAACGAAGCCCGTGACCTATATATCTAAATGTGAAATTCAATAGCGTAGACACTAGTCTATTTAGGAAACACAGCTTCGGCTTTTTATTTTCATTTCAACAATATCCATGAGAATAAAAATAGCATGCTGAACGATTTTTCCATGAAAAATGCCAGACGAGGGGTACTGCTGTAAGTATTCTAAGCTGTGAAATTTGTTTGAATAAATGCAAATAACACGAAAATATAACTTACGTTAGAAGTAATATGTTTTAAAGCTACATTAACTAGAAAGATAATCTTATTCAATATTTTTTTATAAGAAATTACTACAAAAAGCAAGATATAAGCTATTTTAAATATCTCTGTTGCCATGGTTACTTTAAACTTTGAGAAAAATAGGGTACCATGTAAAGTGCTTGGTATTTTGCTGATAATATTACCCAAATATTCCATGTTGGTCATTAACAGAATGGCACTGAAGCCGTCGAAAACCAGTATTTTTATACAAGGTTGTTTAAAAATGAGAGAAAATGCGTTACCATGGAAACACGAGCCCCGCGACATATACATTTTAAGCTTATATTATAAAGCTAACGTGCATACTAGTTAAATTATCAATTATGCAGACTTTTACGGATATCAATGAAACTAAAATACACTGAAAAGTGTTAAATATCAGTATTTTCCTTCTTCTTTCAATATGAAATACCTTTGGAGGGTCATATTCTTCAAACCTTGATAAAAACTGAACTTGAAGAGACAGAGACAAACGAAACTGAGATTGTAGAAACAAAAATGTTGCGGTTCAACTAATTTGAATTTACCCTTGTAACAAGGTAACCTACCTCCTTAAGTGAGACTTTTCGGAAATTATCTTTGTGTTAAAATGAATAAAAATAAGGGTGTTATGCCTTAAGAGCAACAGTAAGTTGATTTCTAACATCAACGACCATGTTTAAAGCATAAAATGTGCAGTTTTGCAAATATTTGTTAAAAAATGAAAACAAGTCCATAAAAATTTAGGGTTTGGCCAAAAATTAAGGTCGGGTTACCGGAAACAAATGTTTTACGCCTTATTTATATATGCAGATTTCGCCTGCATATACGCACTAGGTAAGCCATTAATTACAAATTAAAATTTTAGAAGATACATGCCCAGCAGTGGTTTTCTCTGTTGTTTTATTTTCACTGTTATTGCTGAGACAAGAAAAACTTATAGAGTATCTGTTGACGTTGTTAAGTATTAACTGTACAAATGCGTATTTAATGGCGGACAAATAACTGATACAGGTGTACTG
The DNA here is from genome assembly GCF_021730395.1 of Mercenaria mercenaria. Taxonomy (NCBI): domain Eukaryota; kingdom Metazoa; phylum Mollusca; class Bivalvia; order Venerida; family Veneridae; genus Mercenaria; species Mercenaria mercenaria. The sequence continues at coordinate 21,436 of NW_026461711.1, read as the reverse complement.
TTTCTAAATGACCTCAGTATATTATAGCTACAGTAATAATCTTAGTAGGCATGACACGTCAGCAAAGATTACAATTCATAAAACGACACTGAAGTACTAAATACTTACTTGCTGCTGCTGATTGCTGTCCTGACGTGCTGTCGTATATTCCTTTCACTTTCCCCGTTAACTTCTGTATCCTTTCCTCTGCTTCTGGATCTAGTGGACGTCGTTTAATATCATCAATTGTCTGCTGTAAGTTTGGAACCGGATTTATCACCGACGTGTTTAGCCTCAAAAGAATCTGCAAGAAATGGAATCTAATGTTCTTTTATTTTCTACTGACTATTTCGAAAAGGGAGCAGTTTCATTTCTTGACGAAACAATTGGATGATCATTAGACAATCATAGCGCTGGATTTGCAGTTTTGGGTCACTCGTCTTAAAATCTTAATTCGGAGTGTATATTTACTTTTGAAATGATACCAGGCTATAAATAACTTTTCAAATGAAACTATTAATAATATCTAAAATATCTTGGAAGCGTAGAATGTAGCAAAAGAAAAGAATTGCAGACTCGGTTTTATTGAGGCTGTTTTTAAGAGGTAATAAACCGCATACCGCTAGCGATGGCTTAAGTGGATTTCAATAAAACATAAAGAATGACTGTGATCCAAAGGGACCTAGCATTATAACAACTCTAAGTCCAAGTATCCGAAGAATTCGTATGGCCTCATAAGGCAGTTAAAGACTAAATGAAATCTATAAGAAGATTAAGTGGAAGCAAAACATTTTAAATCCCGTTTGACTAAGCCTATTTAAGTCTGTTAAGGTATCCAAGCCACAAGTAAGCAAGTTCAATAAAACAGTGCTATGTAAATATATCAAATATTGATTCCTGGTACCCTCATATAATTTTGATATCGTTTGAAAATGTATTATCAACTGGAGAAGAAAATATTAATTACATGGCAAAAATATGTCACAGAATTATTTACTTTTTACTTTAAATTTTCAATGACAAGAAATCCAGTTATTTCAGTATAAGATTTATTATTTCGCAGTTAGAAACCTGATTGTAGTGATTCGTACATATTATTTATAGTCATCTGATTTAATAATTCATGCAGACACACCTCTTTACGGAAGAGCATTAGTGCCTGGTGTGTTATTTATTAACTCGAAATTACGAGTTACTAAGTCGAAATTTCGAGATAATTAGTTAAAATTTCAAGTTACTTATCTCGACATTTCGAGTTAATAAGTCGAAATTTCGAGTTACGTATCTTCAAATTTCAAGTTATTAAGTCGAAATTTTGAGATACTTACTCTAAATTTCGAGTTACTAACTTCAGTAGTTTACGTTGATGTTTAGGTCCTGGCCAAGACAGGGTACCTGGTGTATCCATTGAATAGCCCTACAGGGTTTGCTCATAGAAAATATCATTGTTTAAACCATGTTTACTTAGTGATTAATTATGTTGTGTTTAACGTCGCACCGACACAATTATAGGTCTTACGGCGAGTTCCCAGCTTTTATGTTGGAGGAAGACCTCAGATGTCTATACCATGTTTCAGTCCTGAAGGCTTTTGAACTAATTTGATCCCATATGTCAATGAAACATAGACATACCCTAAATGAAAATATAGTTTTGAGTCTGACCAATATTGGGTACCTGGACAGATCTAGATTTTGAGGAGAGGTCATAGAAGGTAACCGGGAAGTATTCAAACTTAGCATATTTCACTATTTTGACCATGTCTGGAAGATTTTCGACCTAGTTCGAGCCCCTGCCACATGAACATAATATATATGTATATGGGGATATACATCCTGGATACAGTTTGAATTGTAGTGTAGCTCTAGAGGCTATGGTAGGTCATACATTGATGTATGGTAGTATATGTTCAAGTTTCAACATGTTCGGAAACATATATGGATGTGTTGAAAATACGAGTTAATAAAAACGCACCTTCTTCTGTACCTCTTCAAAAATGATACAAAAAAAAAACAAAAAAAAACCCTAAAACCATGGGGTCACAAGGCATCAAAATGTTATCTATTTGTGGATTGGATACCTTAAAAGGTAATTAACGTATGAAACGTGCAACACCCTCACACCCAGAACAGTTTCAATAGTTATCTTTCAATCAGTAAATTGATTCTAAAACATTCTTGTACAAATGATAATCTAAATGTTAACTGAATATGCAAATGGCCATCCAGTAAATCTGAAAACGTTTGTAAATTATATAGGCTCAAAATCTGATCTATTATTTTTGAATAGGAACATATCTATTTAAATGGCAAATATAAGCTGTTGAACACTTAAATGAAGTCGAACAATTGCTGCTAACCGGAGAAGTAAGACATTTTTTCGAATATAAATTGATATTATATTGGGTATATCAAATTCTACTTAAATATATGTGATGAATTTTTCTTTCACAACAGAGCCCAACTCTGAAGGAGGAAAGATAGTAACAAGGAATATAATCCATTTAGTTGTTAGTGAGAAACTGGTCTATATCACACAACAATATCACGACTATTTGAAGGTAATAAGTTTAAATTCTTTTCTAACCTTTTCTATTTCAGTCCACTTAAAGATAAAATCTTTCAACCCGATTCCTGTTGTTGTCAATATATGAGTGACCTGAAAGTAAAGGGTATCGTAGAAAGGATTTTAATCACTGTTAAAAATTAAACGAGCCTATTGATTTTCAATGAGGAACCAGGAAATTGATTTTAAAGACTTTAAAATTATCTACACCATAGGTTGTTACTAATATCTTATAGTTTTTGCTAATAATTAAGAGCAACAGTACAACGTAAACAGTAAGAATTAGAATTCCTAGGAAGAATATATTAATCACCTCTCTCCTGTACAATCTAAGCCTGCATATGTCAGCTTCCAATGATACGTCTGATGTATTCGGAATAACAGTCCAGCTAAAGTTTTGATTGAAACCAAAACATTTCAGATTTGTAAGAAGGCATATTATCAGCGTAAAGTCAAAGTCCGCAGCCGATGGAAGTCGTCCACCTGGTGGATACAGAAGATCATATTGGACTTGAGTTATTATTTTCTGTGCTTTCAGACGTGTAATTGTCGGTCTTTCCTGACTCAGGCATATGCTCAGAGAGATGTTCTGAACGTTGAGCTTCTGATCTAGTATGTTTCGTAACACTAGAAGTCCTCCATCTATGATAAGCATTTGTAGACGGAAATGGTAAACACGACTTTTAGCGTCTGCCATTTTCCTTCCACTTGTTTCGCATTATACGATCCACATATCTGTAAAGAAAATTTGCTGGATTGTGATGCAAATGAATTACAATTACTTCATTTATATATAATAACAAGTGAACTTTAAATGGTGGTTAATCAGATTTAGGTCAAGTAACGGATATTTTCAAAACTTTTACTACCTTTCATGTACACTGCGTTCAATTACAGCTCAATAGATGTTCACTTGTGATATCTTTTAAATTTGATTTTCTTATTCTCTTTGACAAACCTACATAAAGTTACTTTAACATGAATATATATTTCGTAAACTATTTGCATACGGAATTATACAGAAATAAGCCCTATTGTATTATCTTCGTTTAATATTAGCATTTACAATTGCATATTAATTCATTAGAAATGCTGATTTTCCTTTTAGTACGCTTAGCAAAGACAGAATGCAAATAAAAGCATTCAGAAAAGGGGGAATCACCAGTAGCTATACACAAAATTATTAGATGTGGCTTATCTGTGGTAGACGATAAAATTCCAACATATATCTGATAATGCTTGCCACTAATTATACTTTATTGACATCAGCATAGAGAGCACCACGTCTTTCATGTATTTCACAAATAAGCTGAGTCGAAACGTTGAATGAAAATGGAGTTAGCTTTGTAATTCTCCTGTTCTACAAATAAGCTGTATTCATTTATTTGTTTAGTTAAAGGCACTGGCTTCTAGATCCAACGACAGCACAAATAAGAGAACAATTTTAGGTAACAGGAAATTAATGATATTCTCCAAAATAAAGCTGCAAACTAAGAAGAATAATAGCAGTCACCATTTGACTGAGTCTGTTCATGAGAGGTACTGAAATGTGCAACATCTCTCCCGCCCCCAGCACAGATTTAAGCGGAACTCCATGATTCCAAAGGACCAGAAAGTATAACAACACATGGTGATCAGTTGTTTAACTACACGTAACACTGAACGAGTTAATCGATGCAAGTTGTCTTAATTACTTAACAATAAATATATATATCTAAGGCTCGTTAGATGCAGATTACTATAATCAGACTTAATATTTCACAAATTGCATATCAACTGTAATGATCAGTATATCATGAACTAATACGGGTCAAGTTTCATAAATACAATTAACATCTTTTGAGGGTTGGATATTATCTTTGTTGTGTTGAGTTTATCATTTCAAGAAGTAAAGAATTGAATATTCTGTCCCATTATAATACATAGCATTATTATTATTATTTGATTTCCTGACAAAAGTTATGCGTAAGATTGTAAAGAACATGGCCGCAAAAACGAGAAATTACTTTGAAAGTTTCAAAGGATCAGTTTGATCCATTGTTTTAGTCATTACTATAAGAATAAGTGGGGTTTTGAAAATTCTTAGACAAATCAGTGTGGTCAGAGGATGATAAGGAAAATGAGTTTGATGATTCTTATAGTAGTGAAGACTTGCTTGTTGTTGAAAATCAGAAAATGTCATGTCCAGTCATTGGAGGAGCGGTGGCTGGTGGTGAAGACAATGGTGATCATGACAGAGATGATAATATTGATGCTTGGCATGATGACCTTGTGGATACTGACATTGGACAATAATATTGCTTTGCTAAATCCATGTATCACATTACAATAACTGTCTTGGCTCGGAGGCACACATCCACAAGAAAGAAATACTAGTAGTTGTTTACGGAAAAAAGATATCAAAATACTGGAATAAGGTATCCAATGCAGGAGTTTGATGAATTCCTCAGATACCCAAAAGAAGCAAATGGCATCAAAACAGGACAAGAACAGATGTCGATGTGTGGAGGTCAGGGAGAGATTATGCCAGCTATGTCATAAATCAAGTACCGGGCTTGTATCCCAACCATCAAGTTCAACCATACACAGGCTATACATGGAACTACATAATAATTATTATATCCATAAATTGACAGAAGGAATTAATTTCCTTATCATAAAGTAAGTAAACATAACAAAAGTTACAAATACTTTTAAAACAATGACGTATATCATAGAAATAAACACTCATCCTAGAATTACAATTATTTGTATTATAAGTCGATAACATAGTGTGTAGAATAAAAACTATGATGAACGTAGGACTCCTGTTAGTGGAATTATAAACTCCATTTTCATAATATCTAAACCAAATAAGAAGAATAAATCGCTATGAAGATGTACATGCAATCAAACTTTACTACAATCGACGTAAACACACTTTGAGGGCTGAGCGCAAACTCTTGTTTATATTGTTTTTTTTTTATTTTCATACAGTTACAATAGTTTCGCGCTAAAAACACGAATTGTCATAATTCAAACTGTTCTTGTGCAGTTGTGAAGCTCAGCTTGGAACAAAATATCAACATATACACAAGTGTATTATATATACATCATGTGATTGTTCACATAACGTCACATGGGTCAAAGGTCGTATCAGATTCAACCTTGATATATCAATTTGTTAAACAAGTATCTGGTTAATTCAAAGTTTTTTTTTTCTTTTTGTTGAAGAAGTGCATTTTTGTGTTTCCCCGCAACTGGGGTAGGGATAATTACAAAAAATCATAAAAAAATGAATAAAAACATACAGGGATAGGGATATTACACTATGTAAATGAACTTGTTTTTCTGAATTAAATCTCTTACAAATTAACTGCGAAACTTAAAACTGTCATAAAATATTGCTTACATTTGACAAAACACCTTTGAAAAAAAAGATGAAATCTTTTTTTTTTTTTTTTTTTTTTGGAGAAATGGCAATTTTGATGTGCTCAAAATAGTAAACAATATCTTAATTTATAATTTTGATTAATTTCATTAAAACTACATTTAATTTCATAAAAAATGACATCAAAATTGTAAGTTATCCATAGACTCTCAATATAAGAACATTGAAATTATTGTAAAATTTCAAGGTTTGTCTAGAAATGCACCAAGATATCTAATTGTGGTTTCACATTTAATGTCATCACCAGCAAAGTTAATCGTTTTATTTTATTTATTTGTACATTTGTTCAACTGCGATCTACTACCAAACATAATAAATTCAGTTTTTGGTATGTACATTTTCAGTTTGTTTCTTATAAAAGTCTAGGTATAGCAGTTTGAAGAACATTGGAATGGTTGTACGAGTGTAGGTATCGCAGTCAGTGGAACATTGGCATGTTTGTAAGAGTCTAGGTATTGTAGTCAACGGAGCATTGGCATATTTGTATGAGACTATGTATGGAAAGCAGTGTAACATTGGATTTTTTGTAAGAATCTAGGAACCATCGTCAGTATAGCATTGGACTATATGTAGGTCTAGGATCCCAGTCAGCAAAACAGTAGAATAATTGTTAGAGTCTAGTATCCCAGTCAGCAGTTTAGCTGTCGCAGTCAGTTGAACATTAGAATGTTTGTATCAAACTTTCATGTTAAATGCTGTATGGGCGGTTGCTTTCTTTAAATGAGATCGACCCTGTTGGATTGTTAACCGTGTATTTCTTCTAGGTATCACAGTAATAAAATACTGGGATGTCTGAAAAATTAGAAATATTGCAGTCAAAAAAGCAATGATATTTTAGTAAATCTCTAGATATCTCAGAGAATATTTGTGAGAGTTTAGATATTGCAGTCAGTGGAGTATTGGAATGCTCATCAGAGTCTACGTATCGCAGTCAGTGGAACACTGGCATGTTTAAAAAAGTCAAGGAATGGCAGTCAGTGAAACATTGGAATTGTAGTAAAAGTTTAGCTATCACAGTCAGTATACTTTCGATTATTTTTAAGAGTCCAGGTACCTCAATCAGTAAAACATTGGTTATTTGTAAAGGCCGAGGTTTCTGAGTCAGAAGAAAATAGGATTGTTTTTTTAAGTCTGGTTTTCGCTGTCAGTAGACCATTGGCATGTTCTTAAGTCTTAGTATCCCAGTAATTAGTGCAACGGAATGTTTGTAAAGGCGTAGATATCTAAGTCAGTACAATAATGGAATGCTTTCAAGTTTAGGTATCTCAGTCAGAAGAACATTGGAATATTACAAAGTATAGATATAGCAGTCTTTAGATCATTGGAATGTTTGTAAAGGTCAAGGCAAATCAGTCAGTAGAACATTAGAAAGTTGAATACTGCTTAAGCCGGTGCTAGGGGGCGTGGGTAGTGTTGCATTTTCCATTACTGCTCATGAACAGACTCAATAAAACCGAGTCTGCAATTTTCACTGTTTGCATTGTTTTCGGTGCTTCCGAGGGATCTACTTTCCAGATTTTATTTACTTCACAACAGCGGGTGTTAAGTGCTGTGTGGCGGCCGTAAAATGTCGCCGCGACTTCATCTCAGTGTTGTTATATTTTCTGGTCCTTCGGGATCATTGATTTCAACTCAGTTAGATTTGAAGATTGAATACTGCTTAAGCCGGTGCTAGGGGGCGTGGGCAGTGTTGCATTTTCCATTACTGCTCATGAACAGACTCGATCAAACCGAGTCTGCAATTTTCACTGTTTGCATTGTTTTCGGTGCTTCCGAGGGATCTACTTTCCAGATTTTATTTGTAAAGTCAATGTATAGTATTCAACAGAACATTGAAATTTGTAAAGTTTATACTTTGAAGACATCAGTCAGTAGAACAATGAAAAGTAATGTCTATGAGTCTAATTATCTCATACAGTAGAAGTGTGGAATGTGTGTAAAGTGCACATATCAAAGGCAGTAGAATATTAGAATGTTTGTAAAGTATAAGTATCACCACAGATAGAAGTAACGTACCTGGGATACAGTATTGGACCATGAGCCATATAGACTGAAATTTATTACAATGGTAATGTTTTCAGAGAAAAAAATGCCTAAAGGTAGTTTTGATATTTTTCACCGGTGACAATAAACCGTTAGGAAGGTGATAATCAACATTTTGACATGTGCATTGCTTCCAGGTCCGATTTGTTTTTTTTTTGAAAACGTATTTCCTTAATCTATGACTGGCCGACATTTTGGCAAGTGAATAATCTTTCACAAAAAAACTTACTTCAAATCCCAGTTCCAAACCGTTTACGCACAACGAACGAGCAACGGTGTACAAAGCGGCAGTTTTCTCTCTACCCGAATAAATCTCACATATTTTTAGCTCCAAAGACTCCCCCCTAAAACACACCAAACACACCTTGCCAGTTAAAAACAACGTTACAAACGGTCAGAACAGGTTTTAAATTGCATACAAGCAAGACTGTGTTCGTACGCAAAATAACTCGAATGTAAAGTTATTATTTTTGATACTGTGCTCCTGTTTACCACTCACTTGTTTAAGAAATATGAAAACAAAATTAATATTGTCATGTTTTAATACATACCGAGAGATAAGAGAGTTGTTCAAAAACCTTCAGTATGTGCTTTTGTTGCTGATTTCTGAGCCCTGGTTATGGATATTTAAAACATGTTTACCGTTTCAAAGAACAACAGAATGGTAACTAAAAATGCACCGGAATTGTATAAAGTCATCACATGTGAAAACAATACATTTAGTCGTCTTGTAGTTTATTTTAATGCAAGAATAGCAACATTTGGTCTCGGTCATCATAATTCCCGATGTCCTTTGCAGACGTTAATACACAAAAACGTATATTATATTATACCAGATTTATATAGCGCCCTTTTCATGATAAACACGTTCAAAGGCGCTTAACATAATAATTATACTGCAGCCACACAGGGCGCAAAATCATCCTCTACTAGTACAGACACAGAGCGATCTGACCAGAGGGACAGAGTGAGGTAAAGCCCCCAGAACAAACAGAGAGAACTTTTCAGATACAGACGTGTCCGGCTAACTTAGCCTAGCTCTTTTCGAATAGACAGCCTGGTTCTTTAACGTGCCCGGTGTATACCACTAATACACGCGAATCCGTCTTTCCTGGGAAGACACTCAAGAGCATCTCAGAACTTACCAGTGCCTGGACCGGGATTCGAACCCCAGACCTCTGGATTGACAGTCAAGCGTGTTACCACTAGACCACCGGCCCACCTGTTAATAATATTATCCATACAGTGTTGATAAACACACATTTTCAACAACTGTCCCGAGACATATGTAGCAGAAAAAGGTAGTTTCAATACTTTTCGAACAAGTTAGGAACAAGAATGACAAAGAAAACTCTAGCAATTGATGAAAAATAATTTTTGTGAAATGTTTTTATTCCCTGAAGTTCTAAAACAAAAGAATCGTTTATTCGCCTCATGTTGGGTGGTATCAACATGAATATGAAAAAATAATGATTTAAATAATGTACATTTGAACATTTATTGCTTTCTAGAAAAAAAAGTGTATTCTGTTCTCTCTGTCGACAGATGACATTTTCTAAAACAAAATCTTGTTAGTCAATAAATAAAAAGTAGTATCACGGAGATACTTCTATAAACTAAGTGGTAATAAATATTGAATAATATTTCTCTACTACACATCATATCAGTTTAGTTTAGATGTGGAAACGAACAACGTTGGTCTTCTTTCTTACAACCATTTCCATAAATGTTTATGTACGCGTAAGCTGATGTTGAATGCGATGTACTTGTAAGTTGTCATTTTTTAAAAAAACAAAAACATCAATATTATCATTTGCACAACATATATTTATGCACATTTACAAATATTTTAACTATATTGTATGCTCGTTTAAATTTTTCATATTATTGCACTGCCATTTAAAGACGTAAATGTTTCTAAAAATGCATTTTTTCATAAATATTGTCGGTCTGTGCAAAAAAATACCTTCATAAAAATGACAAATGATTTCAAACTTCCCGACTGTTCTCAGAAAATATCGACACATTGCGCACATATTGGCTGGAGAAGTCGGAAGGTAATTGGCATTTATAAGGATATGTAACAGTATCTAACACAGTTAATATCAATACAAAATATCTTTTATTTCTTGCTGACGCAAGAGAAAGTGTCGGCCATTTGTCCGTGCACGTCATCATTTAAAGTCACGTGATTCTCCACACTGATAATACAGGATTTCCTTTCAACAGATTACAATACGGTATTATGTTTTCTGCTTGTTCGTATTTACTTACGAAATACAAGCCGTATTTATACAGAATTTATACGTATAGGTATATGATAAAGACTGAAAAATGAATGTGTTGTATATCATTAGACCATCAACAGTAAATCTCGGAAACTGTTGTGTATATACTCAGTGGCCTTACTTTTGAAATCCTTTTGTTAGAAACTGCGACAAAATTTTGTTGACAATAATAGAGTGGCAGGGACATAACCTTGAAGTTTGTATGCGTGTAAAAATTATTTCTTATTTTTGAATGTAACCAAATTGAACTTGATTCTGTGGTAGCGGGGTATCATGTGACAGCCTTCTTGCGAGCGTGCGAGGTGTTTAGGTTTAGCCTCATTTTTAGCATTTTGTCTGTCATATAAAGGACGGTGTCGACTTGCAGCAGTGAGCACAATGGCCTACTTTGTAGTGCTGCCTAACTGTAATTTCACGCCGTAGACACGTGAATTGTCAGATTATACTGAGCGTCAACCAAAGAAGCTTCTAGTACAACTTTTCACGTCTTTGGTATGACGGGACAAATGAGCGAACCCACGACCTCTGCACTCGATGTGAGCCCTCTACAACTTGGCTGCTGATGCGGTATCATATGGCATGACTGAATACCTATTATGGTGACTGGTTGGTAAGCTGCAGTAGTTGGATATGTTTGAAATGTTTACATGGTTGATGTGTGGGCTGGGCAAGGAGAATGAGACGTCTGGACTTTCAAGCCTATCAAAAATAATTATATTTTTTTTTTACAACGAAAGAACAACAAAAACAGAAGAGAGTGTCAGTGACGTAGTGGTAAGCAAGAAAAAAAGCAAGCACTCTATGACTTGCATTGCCTACTGATCGAAGCTAAGATTAAATCTTTTATGTATTTCTGCTTTGTCGGAAATGCAACATTCTGTTTGACTAAGTTTTGATACCAGTAGACCAAGTTTGCTGTCAACAACAGTATTCATGACATTATCAAGTGGACCAAAACAAATATTTTAAGCTAGAAGGGAAAAGCAGTTCCAAGTATATGAATGACCACAATTCTTACAAAATGTATAACAGACTTACAGTGCTCGGCCTACAACACATCTCATGATGATAAACGAGTTTGCAAAGTTTCAAAGCGTTGCTCTTATAATATTCAAGTACCGTGGACGAATATTTCAACCAAAAATTTCAATATTCTATGTACAAAAAAGGCCATAATTCTAACAAAATGCAAACAAGAGTTATGGTTCTTGGCAAATATACGCAACTAATGATGATAAGCAAGTCTGCATAATTTCAAAGCTACATCGCCGACGATCAAGTGACGACATTACCTCGTTTAAAAAGAAAAAATCGGACGAGCAAATAACAAGAGCTGTCTGTTGACAGCGCGCTCGACTATTCGAAGCATTGATGGAAGTATGGGGTCAAAATCTTACCAGAGATTTTCAGACAAAATAAGAAAATAGATAAGACAAACAATGTACCTGTATTTGTGGATTTGGATAGTTCTTGCAATATATGGCAATGTGTGACCATGATGGTTAGCAAGTGTTCAAAGTTTCAAAGCCATATATCAAACAGTTAAAATAGACAAAATATAGAATGGTATGCGAAACTTAACTAAATTCTATGTCAAAAAAGGCCATAACTGAGTTAAAGTCCTTGTCCTAGTAGACTATGATGGTAAACAGGTGGTCAAAGTTTCAAAGCCATATGACAAACAGATTAGGCGAAATATGGGCTGGTATGAAAACCTTAACTGATTTCCAAGTCCAAAAAGGGCCATGACTTAGCCAAAATAGTTGACAGAGTTATGTACTCTTGCCTACAGATGGAAATCATACCGATAAACAATTATTCAAAGTTTCAAAGCCACATGTCAAGTAGTTTTGACAAAACATGGACTTGTATAAAAATTGTATCAATTTCAAAGTCCAAAATTGGCCATAATTCAGTCAAAATATTTGACAGAATTACGTTCTCTTGCCTACAGATAAAGACTGTTATAATAAACAAGTGATAAAAGTTTAAAAGCCATTATGTCAAACACTTTACACAAAATGTGAACTGGTACGAAAAACTTAACCAAGATTTCTTTCTAAGTTAAAAGGGACCATAATTTAGCTAAAATCCTTGATGGAGTTATGTACTCTTGCCTAAAACTAGTTATGGTGAGGGTACACAAGTGTTGAAAGTTCCAAAGCTTTATCTCAAAAGACTATGTCAAAATGTGGACTGGTACGAAAAACTTAACCAAGGTGTGACGCCGACGCTGACGCCGACACCGTGGTGAGTAGGACAGCTCTACTTATTCTTCGAATAGTCGAGCTAAAAACAGGGTAAATTACACTGGGTCGCAGCTGAAATTCTACATTTTGTAAAGCTGATCACCATTCTGATATTTCTATAATCAATTGCGGTTAGATTAATCTATGAATTTTAATTGGATTTTTAATCAGTTGTTATCTCGTCTGTTTACATTTTAACTGATTAACAAATCCTTCTTTCAACAAAGTTTTTAAGTGGCTTACTCATAAATAAGTTGTTACTGCAATGCATATTTATGATATAAACCAGAAATAGTGCTCTTTCACTGTTCATTATGTATTGTTTTATGACAAGAGTAATAAATATTTCCACATCCACAAAAGAAGTGTTAAGGGCTGTTCCGGGAGTTACTACTGCGCAATCTTTTGCGCAGTTTCTGATATGTTTCTTACTGATTCTCCTTTAAAATATGAGGACTGTATTGGACAATTCGAGATAGTCCAATGAAAATGTTTCAGTAGGTAAAAGCCTGAAACGCCCGTTCATATTTAATGGAAAGGCAAATACAATAAAAAAAAACAGAAATGTTCTGTTTACAAGTAAGAAGATGGACAAGTGATGAAAATGTATATGGTTGTTACTGTTTATTTATTTATTTATTTTTATTTATTTATTTATTTATTTATTTATTTATTTATTTATTTATTTATTGTAAAATGTATGCATGTTAAAGTGATAGTTAATATGTGTAGGAAATCATATTTAACAATATGTGTTTAGAAATATACAAATATGCAAAAATATTTTTTCTAGAAATGAATTATTTTTGAGGTGGTTGGGCAAAATAAACAATGAACTGCAAAATATTTGCTTCGAGATTCTGTTACCAGAAAGAAAAGAAAAAAAAGAGAAAAAACAAGCGTATATGTACACAATACACAAAACACGAAAATCACGAGATATCTCCAACCAAAATAATCTAATACTCTAAATATTACACACAACAAGCAATACTCCAAGAACTGTTATTGTCGGAACGAGAATAATTCAATTTACAATGACACGTACTTTTTGGATAAACAAACTGGAGTGCCAGTAACATTGTATGTAACATACTCTGATGAATAAAAGTAGTGTAATGTCCAAAATTGATTGTCTAGAACATGAAACGTCCCATAATATGCGTTTGTTCACTCATTGATGAGGACGTTTACCAAGTTTCTTTAGAACTGGATGGAAACTGTAGGAAAAGTTAAATACACAAGATAAATATTTTTTGTTGGGTTTGATGGCTTTGATGGTGGAGGAAGACCCCAGGCGCCCCTCCGTGCATTATTTCACTACGGGCGGGCACATGGGTAGAACCACCAACCTTCCGTAAGCCAGCTTGATACTTTCCTCACATGAAGAATGCAACGCCCCGACAAAAAATGTCGTTTCGAGGTAACAAAGCTCAAAAAAACGGGATATAACCCAACACATTATGATTATTACAAAAAGAAACTGAAAGGACTGTTATTGTCGAAACGAGAATGATTTCATTTACATTGACAATCTGGTATGTTGAATGTTTCCTTTGGATAATAAAACAGGAGTAATACCAACGTTGTATGACACATGTCAAATAGAATAATTATATATAAAGTCAAAAGGACGCTAATTCAAGAAAACAATAATCAGACATTAAATTCCTAAGAATTTGTGCACGTCCACTTGATGTTGATGACGTATACAAAGCTTCATTTGAATTGGATGGACACTACAGTAGGAGCTGAGTACACAAAACTGTTTTTGTAATATTGTAAAGTAAGAAACAGGGGCATAACGCAAAACAAAATACTCAAGACATAGAATAGAACTTCTGTTAATATATACATTTCGCTTCATGTTGACGATATGTATAAGGTTTAGAAGCCGTAGATGGAATTGAGTTCACAAAGTACACATTTAATTGTAATACTGTTAAATTAAAAATGGCATAACTTAAGAATAAAAGTCCCAAGAATAAGCGCATGTCCACTTCATTCGGATGGCAAATACTAAGTTGAATTCAAAACATTCTATCATGAGTAGTTGAAGAAGACATTTCATATCCGTTCAAAAAATGAATAGATAAAATGTTTAGTGGTTACAAATCCTCTGAATTTGTTTTTAATTATATACATTACAAATAGCGATCAATTCATCCAATATACAAATAGAGAAATTATCACTTAAAACTTATATTATTTATTTATGTTGATTCTTTGAATTCTTAAGTGTTTTTTTTAAAGAAAAATACAGGACTGGGGGTTGGTGACCGCAGCGGTCAAATTTAACAGTGTGTCTGTGTGTGTGTGTGTGTTGGGGTGGGGTGGGGGGGCGGGGGTAGGGGTGTCCGGGTATTGGTTGGGTGTTCATTTAAGCGCACGGTTTATTTTCTTAAAAGTAAGGATTATATTAAGAATATAAAAATTGCAGAATATACAACATGAGATGGAGATATATTTGGTAGATAAATAACAATAATAATTTAAGCCATTGATGCATTGAAGGTCTTACAAATGTAGACATTTTTCCAATATGACCATCATTTTAAAAGGAAATTTCAATAAAATTTCCAAAAGATCATAATTCTAACAAATTTTACGTACAATTTTGTATATTATGCGATATTTTTATTTTTGGATTTAAGAAACAACCCCGAAAGGTGATATAAGTTTTTGAGTGCATTCTTATTATGGCATTGATAACTGAATGGCAAAGATATGTTAATTATATGTTTTCGTAATTTTTATGACCAGGTCTAATTAGGTAAAATCAAATAAATTACAAACAAGTCCTCCAATAATATCAATATCTTGATTACCAAGGTGACCTTTGTTTTATAATGTCAGTTGGATAACGAAATTCTCTCAGCAGCAACCCGTTTATTACTTAAACTAGCAACATCGGTGGCAAAGAGCCGCTTCCCTTAGAATAATATGAAATAAGGCACTGCCTCAATTGGGAATCGATCCGACTTCAACTCGTCCCATATTTGAAAAGAGCTGTCTAATGACAGCACACTAGACAATTTGACACCCTTCCAACTATTACTGACTTTCCAAAAAAAGCTTTGATAGAAAAGGAGCAAACTTTTGAAAATTTTAGTCGAAGTTACGGAAACTGGCTCAGAGAGGGCCATTTCATCCACCCAACTATACTAATAGTTCACCCTGACAAAAATTTTAACAAATGCCACTGCTGACAATCAAGTGACATCAGTAACCTTTTTACCGCTCAACTGGCCTAGCTGTTACCCTAGATAGCACAGTATCCAATTTGGCCTAGATTTCATAGAGACAAACATTCTTACCATGTTTTATGTACATCAGGTACATCATAAACCAAGCTATTCAACGATTTTATCTAGTGATACAGTTTTTGACCTCAGGTATCCCACTTTTGAACTTTATCTAGATTCCCTACAGATAAACATTCTACACAGATTTATGATTGTCAAGTCGAAAAAGCGGCCTCTACAGTGTTAATGAATTTACCTATTGACCTCGTTCTTTCCCAAGTGACCCAGTTACAAATTTATTCTATATTTCAAACAGACAAACCAAGTCTCATCAAGATCATATAGACAATGAGGCCCTTTGAGTGTTAACTAGAATGTGTCTGTAGGACACAGGGTGTGCCCCCACTGGTACATTTGTCACAAATAAGGGGCAATAATTCAAATGTTTGCAGTCTTAAGGGGGTAATATAGCCTCAACAAACATTTTATGAAAAGGATTCATTATTCTAGGCCATATATTTTTTGAGCTGTGAGCATCACAAACAAAAAAAATCCACTATTTTGGCTATTTCAAGGGCCGTAACTCTGTAATAAGCACTAAAATTCTCAACAACAAAAATGCTAGGTGTGCAAGGTCATATCATTATAAAGACTCAAGCAAGGTTTCATGAATTTACATCAAATTCTTTTTGAGCTAGGCAAATTATTAGGTGGAAATGTGCATTTCTGACTTATTTGAGGGGCCATAACTTTAAAAATAGGGGATGGAGCCAGCCAAAAAATAAGAGGTGCGCAAGGTTATATCATGATAAAGACTCATGCAAGTTTTCATCCATTTATATTATATATATTTTTGAGCTAGGTGCGTCACAAGGTAAAAATGTGCATTTTTAACTATTTTAGGGGCAATAACTCTGGAAATACATGTAGTCGGTGGAGGCAGACAAAAAATAGGAGGTGCGCAAGTTCATATCATGATAAAGACTCATGCAAGGTATCATCCATTTATATGAAACACTTTTTGAGTTAGACGCGTCACAAGGTGAAAATGTGCATTTTTAACTTTTTCAGGGGCCATAACTCTGGAAAATGGGGGCGGACCCAGATGAAAAATAGGAGGTGCACAAGTTCATATCATGATAAAGACTCATGCAAGGTTTAATCAATTCATATTAAACACTTTTTGAGCAGGCGTGTCACAAGGTGAAAATATGCATTTTTGACTATTTCAGGGACCATAACACTGGAAATAGGGGGCGGAGCCAGACAAAAAATAGGAGGTGTGCAAGTTCATATCATGATAAAAACTCATGAAAGGTTTCATCAATTTATATCAAATACTTTTTGAGCTAGGCGGGTCACAAACTTCGGACGGACGCACGGACCTCATGGTAGAAGGGGGGGGGGGGGGGGGGGGGCACAAAAATATCTTTCTATGATCTGACCTAGTTTTTGACATCGAAAACACAGTTTTGAAGTTGGCCTAGACTTCATAGACAAAATTTCTGATAAAGTTTTTTAAACAAGATGGCCAAGATGGCCCTAGGTCGCTCACCTGAGTAACACACCATAACAGTGTAAACATGTTTTACCTAGTGATTTCATGGAGACAAATATTCTGACCAATTTTCATTAAGATTGGACCAGAAACGTGGCCTTTTGAGTGTAAACAAGCATTTTCTTTGATTTGACCTAGTGACCTAGTTTTTACCCCACAAGACCCAGATTCGAACATTTTGAAAACAAACATTCTGACAAAGTTTCGAGAAGATTGGAGCAAAAAAGTGGCCTCTAGAGTGTATACAAGCTTTTCCTTTGATTTTACCTAGTGACCTAGTTTTTGACCCCACGTGACCCAGATTTGAAATCATCCAAGAATTCATGATAACAAAACATTCTGACCAAGTTTAATGAAGATAGAGTAAAAAATGTGCTCCTTAGGTTGTAAACAATCTTATTCTTTGATTTGATCTGGTGACCTAGCTTTTGACCCTACATGACCCAGATAAAAATTCCTCCGAGATTTTATGCAGACAAACATTCTACCCAAGTTTCATGCACATCAAATGAAAAATGCAGCCCCTATTGCATGCACAAGGTTTTACTTAGATTTTAACAGTTGACCTAGTTTTTGACCCCAGATAATCCAGATTGGGGATTGATGTAAAGATCATCAAGATCATCACTTTGACCAAGTTTTACGAAGATAGGGTCATAAACGTGGCCTCTGGAGTGTTATCAAGCTTTTCCTTAGATCTGGCCTAGTGACCTACTTTTTGATCCAAAATGACCCAGTTTTGAGTTTGAACTAGAGATCATCAAGTCAAACATTCGGACCAAGTTTCATAAAGATTTAGTTACTACTACGGCCTCTAGAATGTTCAAAAGCGTTTCCTTAGATCTGGCCTAATGACCTAGTTTTTAATCTCACATGACCCAGTTTAAAAAATGTAAAAATTTACCTAGAAATCATCAAGACAAACATTCTGACTAAGTTTCATAAAGATTGAGTTAAAACTGTGACCTCTAGAGTGTTCACGAGTAATTCCTTTGATTTGACCTGGTGACCTAGTTTTTGTACCCACATGACCCAGATTCAAACTTGACCTAGAAATTATCAATACAGACATTCTGACTTAGTTTTATTAAGATTGGGTCAAAACTGTGGCCTCTAGAGTGTTCACATGGTTTTCCTATGATCTGGCATACTGACCTATTTTTTGATCCCACATGATCCAGTTTCGAAATTCACCTAGAGATCATCAGGACTAACAATCTGACCAAGTTTCATGAAGATTGAGTCACAACTGTGGCCTCTAGAGTGTTCACAAAATTTTCCTTTGATTTGACTGGGTGACCTAGTTTTTGACCACATAAGTTTGTAACCCCACATGACCCAGTTTCGAACTTGACCTAGAGATCATCAAGACAAACAGTCTGACTAAGTTTCATATAAATTGGGTGACATTTGTGGCCTCTAGAGTGTTCACAAGGCAAATGTTGACGAACGACCGACGTGGTCTTTAGACTGTTAACAAGGTTTTTATATAATCTGACCTAATGACCTAGACTTTGACCTCAGGTTGTCCAGTTTTGACCTTGGCCTTGCTTTAATAGCGACAACAATTCAGAAATTTTCTAAGAAGATCAAATTGAAAATGTCTAGAGTGTTTACAAGACTTTTATATGATTTAGTTTTTGACCTCTGGTAATCCAGTTTTAAACTTGACCTAAATTACAAAGAGACAAAATTTTACGAAGACCAAACGAAAATGTCACCTCTAAAGTGTTGACACGGTTTTTCTTTGATTTGACATAGTGAACTAGTTCTTGACCACAGGTAACTCAGTTTCAAACTTGGCTTGGAGTGTTAACAGGCAAATTGTTGATGAAGCACAAAAACAGACATATGTTGATGACAATAGCACCTTCTGCTCAGGAGAGTTAAAATCAGACAAACTAAACAAGAGGGCCAAGATGGCCCTAGGTCCCTGACCTGAGTAACACACCATAACAGTGTAAACATATTTGACTTAGTGACCTAGTTTTTGACACCAAATGACCCAGTTTAAAACTCAACCGAGTTCTCAAGGAGACGAACATTCTAAGTTTCATAAAGATTGGAGCAAGGATGTGGCCTCTAGAGTGTTAACAAGATTTTTCTTCAATTTTGCCTAGTGACCTAGTTTATGACCCAATCTAACCCGATTCTTAACCCATACGAGATTTCATAGAGGCAAATATTCTGACAAATTTTCATTGGACCAAAAAAGTGGCCTCTTAGTGTAAACATGTGTTTTCTTTGATTTGACCTAGAGACCATGTCTTTGATCCTACATAACCCAGATTAAAACTCGTTCAAGATTTTATGAAAACAAACATTCCGACAAAGTTTCCTGAAGATTGGAGCAAAAAAGCGGCTTCTAAAGTGTAAACAGTTTCTTTTAAATTTGACCAAGTGACCTAGTTTTTAACCCCAAGTGACCCAGATTCGAAATAATCCAAGACTTCATCATAACATTCTGACCAAGTTTTATGAAGATTTATTTAAATATGTGGCACCTAGAGTGTAAACAAGCCTTTTCTATGATTTGACCTGTTGACCTAGTTTTTGAACCCACATGACCCAGATAAAAACTCGTCTAAGATGTCATCGAGACAAATATTCTGATCAAGTTTCATGCACATCAAATGAAAAATGACCCATATTCGATCTTGAGTAAGATTTCACCAAGATCATTCTGATCAAATTTCATGAATATCCAGTCAAAAATGCAGCCCCTATTGCACACACATAGTTTTACTTCGATTTGACCGGATGGCCTAGTTTTTGACCCTATATGACCCAAATTCATACTTCTGACCATTCCTCATGAGTTTCAAACTTAAAATGTGGTATCGAGAGTGTTAACAAGATTTTCCTTTGATCTGGCCTCGTGACCTAGCTTTTGACTCCATATGACCCAGATATTCGAACTTTGCCTAAAGATCATCATAATAAACATTCTGACCAAGTTTCATGAAGATATGATCATAAATGAGGCCTCTAGAGTGGTAACAAGCTTTTCCTTTGATTTGACCGGGTGGCCTAGTTCTTGATCCCA
The DNA here is from genome assembly GCF_021730395.1 of Mercenaria mercenaria. Lineage (NCBI taxonomy): Eukaryota > Metazoa > Mollusca > Bivalvia > Venerida > Veneridae > Mercenaria > Mercenaria mercenaria. The sequence continues at coordinate 1,035 of NW_026461711.1, read as the reverse complement.
CATGACCCAGTTTCAAACTTCACCTAGAAGTCATCAAGATAAACATTCTGACTAAGTTTCATGAAGATAGAGTCAAAACTGCGGCCCCTAGAGTGTTAACAAGCTTTTCCTTTGATTTGACCGGGTGACCTAGTTTTTGACCCCACATGACCCACATTCAAATCTGACCTAGAGGTCATCAAGACAAACATTCTGACCAATTCCCATGAGTTTCAAATTAAACTGTGGACTCTAGAGTGTTAACAAGATTATCCTTTGATCTGGCCTACTGACCTAGGTTTTGACCCACATGACCCAGTTTCGAACTTGACCTAGAGGTCATCAAGACAAACATTCTGACCAATTTCATGAAGATTGGGTCAAAACTGTGTTAACAAGGCAAATGTTGACGGATGACATACATCGACGGACAATGACCAGTCACAATAGCTCACCTTGTGCTAAAAATCATTAGATGGCAACTCTCTGCAAACAAGACTAGAACAGACAGACATAAAGGTGCAAATCTATTTGCATCCCAGCAGGTTTAGTGAATAGACTAGAGACATATCAGCCTAAATGTTGTGCAAGCTTAATTTTTATAACTGTCTTGATTGTAATTTGGTAACTACTCACTCTTTGTTACTATGCTTGGTAATCCAAATACTAGTTTTGCATTTATACAGACAAGAAAAAGTGATTTGCTTTAATCTGTATTTTACAATGTAAATTTTTTTCAACAAAAAACAGATTTCATGGAAATATAACTAAATATAAGTATGATACAATAACATAAAATAAACACATTTTTGTATTTCCTGTCAGTTAACTGATAATGTCATATAAATGCTCATTTTAAAAAAGTGCAGCACCAATGTGATATGCAAATAGGCAACAAACAGAACAACATTTTATTCCTTATAAATTCGCTTAAAGTTCCACAATACTTTTAATTGTATGTCAAAAATAAATAAAATAGTCATCCAAATAGAGAATATGCGTAATTACACGATTATCCACTTTCAATATTGCATATGAACTTTCAACGTTACGAGT
>NW_026461710.1:0-3760 GCF_021730395.1 Mercenaria mercenaria | reverse complement strand
GGGAAAATGTTATAAATGGATGTATGGCGTTTTGTGTTAACTTTTCTATTATGTCTTATCTCTGCAAGTTTTCATGTTTCAAATTTATCGACAGTCAGCATAGTACACGCCTTTGGTCTTAAACAAACAAAATATTAATGGCAAAGACAGGCATACATAAATAAATCAACATATAATTCTAACATGGCTGGATTTGATTGCCAGTTAAATAAAGAAGAAAGTCAAGCTCTGTGTATTCTGCGATAAACAACGGTTGACGCGCGGGCCGGTAAGAGAGCATTATGTACGAAAGCCCGGTGGTGACTTCATAGTTCGCAATTCGTAGCTCACACTTCACAAAGTAATGACATATATATAAATTAAGACACGTCTGAACTATGGACTGTGAAGTGTGAATTGTGAAGTGTGCACTATGAAATATGAACTGTGAAGTGTGGATTGTTTTGATTTTTAAGGCCTATGCTATTTTGAAATTATGAATTAGGTGGGTGGGATACATGATATTATTTCTGATTAATTTCGAAGTTACTGTAAAACAAACGTTATTCCAATGTGAAAATACATCAAAACCATGAAGTGCTGAACTCTTACTTAATTTAAAAAGTAAAGTGGGAAAAGTTATCAGTATGTTCGTGTCACAATTTTCGGGTAAGTATTCTATTTATCGTGCATAACTGCGAAAAACTATAACAAAACATAATAAAGCTAAACTATCCGTGAAAATGAGCTGAGAGCTATTTTTCTATTTCCGTTTATTACTTTTCTAAAAAACACATTACAATTTACCAGGTGTTGGCAAAATTTGGCTTTTTTTGTGAAACATGCCTTTACACATTAAAGAATTCCGGAACTAAGGTATGGTGTGCGAAGGGGCCTGAGCGCTTACGTAGTGCTCATTTACAGAATTTACTGCTCATATATATATGAATTTATAGGTAGATAAAATTATTTATGTCATTGTTGTACATTTGGAGCAAATCGGTCCTTTTCTGAATATGTTAATTTATATCTACGGTAAAAGCCAATCAATGAATTCCTTTTTTATACCGTTGAACCAATCGTGAAACGGCATTTTCCTTCCCTTCGTCAGCATTCAAGAGTGAATAGCACGCTTCTTTCTTTAATTTTATTTTGGCTAATTTCGGGTTTAATCTTACCACCACATGCCATTCCGCCTCCTCTTTCAAGTGACAATTTTTCTAATTTGAAAGATTTCTCTTAATTAGCAAATTTCTATCTACATTTCTTGATATGCTTTGGGCGGTTATATCCGCCCTAATATGTGAATATATATATTTGTTATGGTATTGGACTGTAACTCCATTCAGATATGAGAACATATCTATTTGTTAAGAAGGGTATGTTTCGCACAGATATGTGAAAATATAAATTTGTTAAGGTATTTTTCGGCGGTATTTTCTCCCCAAACATGTGAAAATATATATTTTTTTAATGTATTTTTTGCAATGGGGGTATTTTCGCCCAATATGTGAAAATATATATTTGTTAGGGGTTTATTTTTCGCCCAGATATGTGAAAATATATATTTGCTAAGGTATTGTTCGGCAAAATAAATGTTGCCCTTTTTCAGTCAACACTTAGTTCACTCTTATATTTTCCCATACAAGTCCTCAGGGTCAGTGCTTCTTTTGTGAACAGATGCACATAAAAAACTTTATCATAACCCGCAAAGTCAACAAAAGAATAGCAGTATTAATTTTGTAAAATATTATTTATTTACAAGGTTTGTCTGACAAATGACATCGAGAATTCTAACTTTAGAAAGCTGCATTTTAAAGTACCTGAATTTTTCCATTTTGGTTTAAAAGAGTTTTTTTTTTCACAATAGATAATGACTGACTACAGAAGGTAATAAAAATACATTGACCTAGAGAACCTACAAAAACTTCAGAGTTTGTTTAAAATTATTTTGAACACGTTTGTTTTAATTTAAGTGAAAAATAAACTAGAACTCTATGATAAAAATCGAATAAATCATTTCGAACCCTTTTTGCATATTCATTTATATAAAACAAACAAACAAAAACGGGAACAATGTTTATTTTGTTTGATTTTGAGTAGCACCGAAACGACACAATGAACTTTTCCCGGGGTTTTTTTGGTGGTGAAAGGCTCCAGGGGGCCCTCCAGACATTTTTTGAGGCTCAGACTAGTACCTAGATCGAGACACAACCTCAGTTGGATGGCTTCCTTACGTGAAAAGTTTCACACCTCAAGTGGGTTTTTGATCCCACTCGGTGATGGGCGAGGAATTCGAAGCCAGCGACCATGACCATCAAGTTTTTCTTTTGCAAGTATAAAACATAAATATTCAATTAAATTTCGTAAACATAACTGACAATGACATTTACCACGTCGGAAGTTACAAATGGGTTTTCCGAAAACATCATACTTTTAAATACAGAAGTTTACACACCATGTGGGTCGGAAGCACGAAAATTTACGTTCTTGAACGTATATGTGAATAGTTACTTTTGAAATGTAAACAAAGGCATAAAAGTAACTGTTTTCATGTTAGTGGGAAGGATCGACTTGTGATTGTCAATGTTCCCCATACGGAATATATATGAATGTATAAACACGAGCCGTTTCATCTTACAGGACTTACAAAACATAGTAAGCGGTTGTTTAATTTATTGTATTTATGTTCTAGTAACCTTTGACACTGATTTCGAGGGCAGACCGGGTTTGTGGGCATATACATGTCTGTTGTTGGGCTGTAAAAGATAGATCCCAAAATTTATACTAAAAAGCTATATTGCATAAATTTTTCGTTATTTCTGTGCAACAATTCGGTTGTTGAAGGTTAGAATATCAGAAAATTACAGGAAATAAAACATGTCTTTGAAAAGTACCGACTTTCATCATTTGTTTGGTTGGCGCATGATTACAAATTTAATGTAGTAGGCCGTGATGTCCATGAAGCCGTGTAAAGTGATAATTTTGATGACACGTTGGTTTATTTTGTAATTGGTGAGTGATCGTTACGTGATCAGAAAGATCGGGCATGGGATGTTACAAAAAAGTGATGTTTTATTTAGAATAGAAAGTCAATCGTACTATACAATAAGGAAAACTAAGGTAAAATACTCCTTTTATTTCGTTCACTGAAGAAAACATGGCGGACACAGTTTTGTAAAAGAGCGGTGCACGTGGATTCGTGTAACATAGTTTAACGGCGTTTTCTTAGAAAGCTAACGCCAGCTCATTTACACTGACATATCCTTGATTGAAGAATATATATATTGTAATATATAAAGAGAGACTTACGGTACCAAATACTTACCCCGAAAATTTCTATGCATTTTCTTCTAGTGCACTGTTGGGACATATTTTTGAGTGTCATTGTACTTTATAATTTATTCGGAGATACATTTTCTTATAATTATTAGTTTTTTTTAATCCCCGTGCATTTCTCGCGTTGTTACGACAATCTCAGTTTTACATACGAATTTTGCATTGTCGAAATAGCATAGTCCTTAAATTCAGTAGAGATCAAGGAAGGAAAAATCTTATGCATGTAACGGAAAATTCAGTTTTGAAACGATGAAACATCAATAGTAGAACTGTCTAGATAAAACTTAGGATTCTCAGAACTAACGTATTTTCCTGAATTTATAAATATATTTCCAGAATTTGCGATATTTGACAGCTATATTTTTTCTCTGATGAAATAATGACTTGGCCTTTACGTTAAGTTTTCACAAATGATTTTCTACTTGCTTATTTTCGTGAGATC
>NW_026461709.1:0-65119 GCF_021730395.1 Mercenaria mercenaria | reverse complement strand
GCTACATTGGGGCTCATCCAGGATGCTCAACCCTTGGAGCCCATGCAGGGCAAGCAGTTTGCTGGGGTGTGAATCTGAATTCGGTTAACAGTCTGCGGCAGACATTGGCCAGGAGTGCTAATGTCTTGCAATAAGAGGGAAGGTGACCGTGTGTAGCGGTTTTCGTATCGGGTGGCCTTGGTAGCTCAATTGGTAGAGCTTTGGCATGGTAAGCCGAAGGTCCGAGGTTTGAAACCCGGTCGAGGCTGCACATTTTTCCTGAGACTGTTACAGTTGCAATACTGTCAAACATACCCTTCGATTGCAGGCATTTGTGCGTATTGAATATAGATCATTGATGCCTATTTAATTTATTTTTTATGTTAAAATCAAGTCTCATGCACATTCAGTTACTTTTATTATATAGATGATAAAAAACACTGATAGTGATACGAAGTAAATAGGCCCCAAATAACCGTTGATGATGAATGTCTGCAATATCGACACTAATAAAATTATACCTAAATAACCGAATATTTCTACAATAATTATTACCAGCATGCCCCTCCAATTGATCTGTCAACACAGGAAACAGCGAAGATAAACATAATTTATGTGCTCAATATTTCCTTTACACTCGCTTCCGCTTCGTGTCGCACTGACCCAAAGCGCGTGCTTTTGTATGATCGATGACATAGTTCATCCACTGTTGTGCAACATGTACACGGAAAATCAAGTTTTACTGCTGAACAATCTGCAGTATTTTCGACAGAAAGTTTCGTCGTGGTAGCTCACACGGATGCCGCCATTTTATTTAAGATATCGTAAATATTTACGAGACCCCTGACCCTCTCGTAACTTTACGAGGATTTTATGTAGAAACTTACGATATCGTAGTTACGATGATTTTCATAAGACACCTGTCAGACTTATGAGAACGTTGCGAGAGACTTACGAGAAAGATACGAGAAATATTCTCGTAAGTATCTTGATAAGACGGGACCGTATTTTGAATCCTTAATTTCAAACAATTATTATATACGGTATAGAAAGGAAATGTATACCATTTTCTCGATCTATGCTACTTACGTTAACCTCGTCTAATTGTTGTATCAAGTCAAGTAATATTTTGTTGTCAGTCTCTCTATCTCTATAAATACACTTTAAGAGTAATATCTTACAATTTCGTTTTGCTATATGTATGTTAATTGTTTAATTTCTAAAATATATCTCTTTAGAAAGCATTATTAAGGAAGCTAAAACAATCTTATCATCAATCCATTCAGGTTTTCAAATTATATGCTTAATAAGCTTTGAAAAAAAGAAATGATTAGCTGAATGTTTCAGCCCATTTTTCCTGAAAACACCAACTTGGTAGATAGGACACTTTTAAGATATGGCCAAGGATCGTTTTCTTCATCAATAACAATATGTGATTTTATTGAAGGTACATCAAAACTTGAAATCACAACAAACACAACCAAACTGGTCAATTCCTACCATAACGCAGAATAAAAAGTTTTATACTGAACTTTCAACACTTGGTACATTCTTGTATTCTGCATTCATTGACATGGAATTAAATTCAGAACATTATCTTGGACGAACTGTTGATAACAACACAACGCTTATCATACTTGCTTGGCAAAATAAAAGTTTGATCGCTCAAGAATTCAGGTGTTGCATACGTTCATCAGAGAAGATAACTACACAAGACGTAATGAATTTGAATCGACGAGGCGGAACTGATATTCAAGTAATGCGTATTGAATGTTTACTACATGATCGACATATAGATATCACAGGCGTGTCGTTGACAACTAAACATAGACCATGTTCTGAAAATGAACATCACTACATCTCAGCCACTGTACTAAGCCCATATGAACAAGACAATAGCGTTGCTATGTGTAACGACTTGTTGTATGGTACAGTTAACCCAAAATCAATTGTAGAGTGGTTTGAAATTCATCGCTTTCTCGGAGTTGATAAATTCACAATACACCAAGATCGAAGTCTGAATTCCAAAGCGCGGCATGTCCTACAATACTATCAGCGGGAAGGAATATTAGAAGTGTTGGATTTTGAAAGTCCCATTAAAGGTCAGTAATTTAAATATCATTTTAAGATTAACATTGGGTCTTGTGGAAACACGCTTGGTCGTCATTAGAATAGTTCGGGATTTGAATTCTGATCCAAACTCTTAAGATTTCAGAGATGTACTTGAAAGTCCACTGCCCAACTTAGAGGCCCGTACTGGTGCGACGGAGGATAGCAAGATTCGTGTATAGTTGTAACCTATTTAATGGAAAACCAGGAAGACCAATTTTCAGCCAATGAATAAGAAATAATAGTTAGTTCATTTTGCTTTGGAATATTTACCTTAGATACGATAAATCATAATCTTTTTGCAATCATGCAGCAGTTTTAGAAATAAGTATCAATAAAAACAATTTAAAAGCATGTGAACTAAATATCTCGACCTGGATTAATGCTTACTTTTAAGCTTAAAGTCAACTGCTTTAGATTATCATTTACAGAATCTTTTCGATGAGATGTTTTGTCAAAAGGCGCTTAATAGTTTTCCTACCAGTAAAGCCCCACTGTCATTAGTTCCCTTAAAAACGTTAATATGATCTTTAAAATTCTACAAGACAACTACAAGACAACTCTACCTACTGATCAAAGCACACTATTGTCCAACACCTAATCTTGCGCTTACAGAAGAATTTCTAAATAGTTTGGGTATGGGTTTATTTTGAATGCATTTAGCTATTGTGATTTTTATTCTAAATGTATAATTCGCTTCTCTTCTTTTAGAAAAAACGCTGTTACAATTTTTGCGGGTAACTATGTATGTAATTCGGTCTTGACAAGGAGGTAGTATATTAATATTTGATTCTTCAGAAAGTGAATATTTATCTTAGCATACTCTTTTAATCACCTTTTTATTACCTTGCAATCTACCTTTACACAAAGCAAATCATTTATTATGATCGGCTTGATATTTTCTGCACTGCTTTTAGTTTAGTTATGTAATACTACATAGAAATACCCGTTTGTTCCCACTGTGCTTGCTTACTTTGACGTTTTTACTTGTCTGTTAATCTTAAGAACTTTGTACAAACAATTACAATCATACACTATTTTACAGTTTGGCCAAACAGAATCAAAGCAATTCACAAGCACAAAAATTAGTACCAATATATAAATTCAATCAATCAACAATCCAAATGATAACTTCTGCTTTTTATTGCGAAACGAGTCTTCCCTTGTCAGACTCCGTCCACAGAAAGAATTAGAGGAGTATTTTATTGAACAGGTTTACCTTCATTATGTTCAAAATACATTTCTGTTCTAAATGTATTTATATAATATTGTATTAATTTATTTTTTATTTAGAATCTGTGTTTATTATTGAAGACGTTTGTTTTCTTTACCTTAAAATATATCTGTTCTTGTATTGACTTTTTTTCGTACTTTAAAATGCAGATAAAACATGAATATTCTTGTGTTTGTATCGTCTGCATACTTTTCATGTTATAAAGCTCAAATGTTTAAGGATTAATTTTCTATTTTTTTCTTAAGGATTAATAGTGGAGCAGCTTAGTGTGAAAATCTAAGGAAATACTTCACTTGATGATACAAGTATGAAATTTACACTAAATGTTCATCATATGACCCAGATTCAAAAATGATCGAGGGCCATTTAAAAATCATCCATTTTCAAGATGGCCTCCAAATTTCAAAATGGCTGCCAGAATTGAGGCATTTTTCATATAATCAGGATCTGTAAGTTCCTAAAATATCATATTTGTATGGCTGTAACATGTTTTTTTCCTATCAATTTGTTCCCATAAGCAGATACTTTTATTTTTAATGTTGCCTTTTCCAAATATCGACCCATTTAAGAAGGCTGCCATCTTTAAAATGGCCGCCAGACTTTTAGATAACGTTCTTATCACGGCCAAGTATGAGTCTCCTACTTTCAGTGCTATAACCATCGACTATTGATTAGATCCTGGTCCCAGATAAACCTGAAAGCATATTATTATGATACTGGCCTGAAATAAGCTAATATGGTTTATATGGACGTCTCTTCTTTTCAATCTGTTCTCTGTTCTACCTTCATTTCTTGCTTTGTTTCACTGAGAAACAGTATCAAATCATGACAATACTGAACCATTGCTAATCAGCTGAAACAAAATCTTTAATTAAATGATATGTGTAATGATTCTATAGAATGAACTACAAGCACTACAAGGGCACACTGATATTAGTTCATAATGTCATGTTACTCAGCATGGGGTCCAGTGACAACTTCAATACGTATATGTAACAAAAAAAAAAAAACAAGTCGTATCCCATACAGCAAAATGTTAAAATATATATTGAAGGCGGAAAAAGGATAGTTCCTTGGCCTTCAAATTAAAATAGTACATACTTTGTATTAACAGAGACCAAATTTGAATATATCATTGTAAGTTTAAGTGTTTAAGTGTCTGTGCTTTGTTTATGTCCTATTTCAAACTCTTGATAATGTTGAAAAGAGTTGAATAGAAGACCTCCTAAACTATGGAATAGCTTTCTTAGATGCGTTGAAAACAAAACTAAACTATTGAGTTTTCGTGAGGATAAAACAAGACGTATCACTAATGGTGATAAATACCCCCAGATATCAGCTTATTGTCAGAGTAACAGGGTTATTGAAAATATGATACATTGCTTTGTATATTGTACAGGGAGAAAGTGTACAAAGATGCACAAAAATGGTGGGCAAAACTGTATAAGATCTCAATACTTCACTGTTGTACCTTAAAAAGAAGAAAGTAGGTCAAGATCAAGGTCACTGAAAATCAGTTTTGAAATGTTTGTTCAAAACTGTACAAGTGGTTCGAATTTTATGGCAATATCTTAACAAAAAAAGAAGAAATCAAGTCAGAAGGTCAAGGTCATGGACAAAGGACCATGTAATCTGCTTTTTTAATCTTGTCTTTTGGCATTTTCTGTGATATGAAGGCTCCATAACCACAAATCAAATCAAACCTACAACATTTTCGTTTATGTCGTGTTTGGAGACCTGTGGGTTTCCACTTCTTTATTTTATTAGATCACCAAGGGTCATCAACTAGTAATACTTAACAAATAAAGTATGTAAAAAATGAATGTAACTCTGTTCGTATTTGAGACAAATAAAGGGCAACAACTTAGTCAAAACTCATTCTAATGGAACGTGTTTTGCACATGCATAACACTACACTTGGTACCAATGATAATAGTAATAACAAGGTGGATAAAAGTCTGGCATACAATGACTGATAAGTAGCGCGGACATTTTTCCCATATACATATATAGACAAAAATAATAAAGGGCTATAATTATGTGAAAAATATTTCAAATGGAACATGCTTTGCACATGTACAACTTGACTTCGTACGAATAATAATTACAAGGTTTGATAAAAGTCTTGCATATGATGACCGAGAAATAGCGCGGACAAAAGTTTTCCATGTACATATAAAGAAAGAAAAATAAAGGGCCATAACTAAGTGAAAAAAATCAACATGCGCAACTTGGCTTTGTTCTGATAATAATTACAAGGTTTGATTGAAAACTGGCAAATAATTGCTGAGAAATAGCGCAGACAAATTCCGTATACGGACGGACGGATTGGAATCCAGAATAGCACCTAGATATCTCGGGGTGTAATGATAACTGTGCAAACCAATAAAATGATCATAGCAACAAAAGCTGCCGATATTGTTTGCAATTTATATATATACAGAAATGGGCTTGCTCCATGTAATCACGAAGAAGCCGATAATCGTATATTTGTTAATGCAAAGCATGCCTCATTGACAGGAAACCGAACAATTACAATTATTAGTTATTTCTTGCTCTGGCAGTGTACTGATGTGGCTTGCTTACTTGGTCCTCACTCAGAGGCATTGCCATTGTTTCTTGCTTTTACCCGTTGCGAAACTATTTTTGCATTTGTCGACAAGGGCAAGAAATCTGCATGGCAGTAATGGAAGCTATAGTTCAAAGTATTTCATAGTCTCAGTGTTGTCAAATACATAATAATTGAGTAGGAAGTGGATACTAGTACATTAGAAAAAAAAATTAGTTATACTGTATGCTCGATCAGGCAAGACGTGCAAGATGGATGCAGCTCGACTTGATTTGTTTGCCCGGAAACAAAGAGCGTATAATGCGATTCCACCAACAAAAGGTGCTCTGAAACAATTCATCAAGCAAGCAATTTTTCAGGCAGGCCATGTCTGAGGTAAAACAGCTGTTACCATGCAGCAACTGCCGCCTCCGTCAAACTGGGAATGGCTGAAGCAGAACAATGTGTGGATCCCTTATCGGATGGAATTGTCGGTTAAATCTGAATGCTTCCAGGTCCTTCAAAGGTGTGACTGCAAAAGGACTTCCTGTGCTGGAAATTGCAAGTGCCACCACTTAGGTCTGTTATGCACGGCAATTTGATGTTGCAACTGTTAAGAAAATGACTAAATGCAGTATATGCATATTTTTTTTTTTGTTTCGGCTAGAACACGATTTCCGATGTGTATAATTTTATGGGTATAGTAAATCAATAGAAATAGTTTCTTAAGGTTTGACTTATAAGAAAATGTTGCTATTGACTGTGCGAGTGCTCACGCTGTCCGATTTCTTTATCCCCTCGTGGTTTATAAGACGCATTTTCTAACGATGTTAATTTATTGCACTGAATGTAATCTGAGTGTAATGTATATAAAACTTATATTGGTTGGTGTACTCCAGATTTTACCATTGTTAAAAAACAAAACTGCAAGTTATAAAAACTTAAGCATTGAGATTCTTAGCCATACAAAATTGATTACAAATTAAAGGAATATGAATACTACAGATTGGTATTCTGTTCTAAACTGAAACGAAATTGTATAAATAAAACCAAGGAGCTACGTTCAATAAACGCTTGATACCCGCAGTGGCATCCTTATCGGTAGATTTTGCACCTAAGTCCAAAACGAGGTCAAGGTCAAACTGAGGTCAGGTGATGTTTGAAGATGAGGAATGGTCACAGTTTACATCTGTATTTGTATCAATTCATTCTTGTAAGGGGTATTGATGCTAGACGAAACTGTCCCATTTGGTTAACCAAGAGATGACCCATATAAAGCAAACTAAGTCCAAACTGAGGTCAAGGTCAAGGTCAAACTGAGGTCAGGTAATGTTTGAAGATGGAGAATGCTCACAGGTTACATCTGTATTAGTATCAAATCATTCTAGTAAGGGTATTGATGCAAGACGAAACGGTCCCATTTGGTTAACCTCATGTGGACGAACGGACGGACGTACGAACGGACGGACATGACAATCACTATATGTCTTCGGCATCTGTAGATGCTGGGGGCATAAAAATGCTATCGTTTTAATGTATTACATGCTTGCATCAAATAAAGTACTGAAAAGTAAATACAAAATAGCGGCCATTTTGTTTTCGCAGCGGCCATCTTGAAAACGACATTATTTTAAGTGGCCCTTGATCTAATGTTAAAGCGCATGCCATGAAGTTACTGTCCTGTAAATTTGATGCTTGTATCATCAACTGAAGTATTTATGCGATATCCTGCTCCACTATAAGAACCTGTGGTTATTTCTTTCGAAGTGCTAAAAGTAAGCTTTTGTTACCTGTCATTGTCCGTCGTCTGTCTTGCGTCATCCGTCGGCAGTCAACAATTGCCAATTTAACACTCTACTTGTGACCCAATTGTATGAAACTGATGATTAATAGGCTAAGTTTGAATCTGGGTTATATGTGGTCAAACACTATGTCACCAGCTTCAATGAATGGAAAAGCTTGTTAACAATGTATAGGCCACATTTCTAACATATCTTCATGAATGTTGGTCAGAGTGTTCACCTTGATAATTCCACGTCGAAGTGAAATAGATTAAACAACTAGGTCACTCGCTCAAATGAAAGAAAAAGCTTGTAAAAACACTCCATAGGCCGCATTTATGACCACATCCTCTTAAAACTCTGTCAAAATGTTTATGCTGATGATCCCTAGTCAAAATTGGAAACAAGGATATGTGAGGTCAAAAGGTAGGTCACCCGTTTAAATCAAAGAAACACTTGTAAGCATTTGGGAGGCCACCTTTATAATACTATCTTCATGAAAGTTGCTCAGAATGTCTATTTTGATAATACTTAGGTCAGTTTCAAATATGTGGCATGTGATGTAAGCAACTAGGTCACGAGTTCAAATCTCTTCAAAGGCTTTTTAAAAATTCTATAGGCCTATAGGCCAGTTTTATGATCCTATCTTCATGAACTTGGTCGAAATATTTATCTTGATGATCTCTATACCATGTTCGAATCTGGGTCATGTGGGGTCAAAGATTAAGTCACTCGGTCAAATCAAAGGAAATGCTTTTTAACACTTTAGTGCATGTAAGCCATATTTCTTAGTTGAGCCATTCAGGATCATCAAGACCCTCTTGTTTTCCATTTTTTTGTTTGAACCTTTCCCCCAGTCCTCTTTTCTCATCTAAAATCATATTTCGATTTAGATAATTCAGTTTTCCAGGGACTGAATGAGTCGTCATGTTTTTGACATGATCAACAGCTCTGTAACCAATGCAGCTTCTATATGCATCCATTATTGTAATAATTATTTATACTTATTGATTATCCCTTTAATAATTATAAGAATAAACTTGTATCGATATTATTTAGACTAAACAATCAGCTGCATACATCTGTAGGATGTATTTCTATTGATTCACGGTGTTTTATCAACTTACACTTAAAGGAGTTCATCACAATATTTTGTGCGCAGCTCAATCGCGCAGCAAGCGATAACCACTGTAAAGTTCAGGATTCGCCGCCGAAAGTGCACAATTGTCGAATATGCAGCGCACTCGCGCAAAAAATATCGTATGTACTGACAATATAGGTCGCGCATATTTTACATTTAAAAGTGATGGTGTTTTATTGGAGGAGTAGTCGTAGGAAGTGCTCGAATCGAATACATTCTGGACAGCCAAAGTAAACTATTTCGTCCAGTAATGATTCAGCCGACTCCAAGTCACATAAAATTCCAGAAATTCTTAACGTAGATCTATCTCCTTCATGTTCAAATGTGACTTGCTGTAAAATGTTGTTATACTTTTTGTGCCCCATTCCACATTTCACGTAGTAAGACCAGAGTTATGGTCCTTGACAGTCAAAATGTACATAAAGGGTGTAAACATTTGTGTCGCATGTACCTCAAAAGTATATGCGCCAAAAGTCATGAAACCATACAAGAATTAAATTCAGCACGCGAAGCTGTGCACCAGTGCTTTCACCAGAGGTTTCACTCAGTAAAAACAGATTTATGTCCCTTGACGTGGTCAAATATATACGTAAATGGCATGTGAAAGCTTGAGTAGCACGTATCTCAAAAAGTTTTTGACCTAGAGGCGTCCAACCTTAAAGGAGCATTATTCCGCATGTGAGTAAGAAAATTAGTTATGAAACAGATTATAACATTGTTCAATTTGTTGTGTAAAAAAAAAATATTGATAATTTTTAGGTGGGTAGGGTAATGAAAAAATACTTTTGTAGGCGGAGTGAATATTTTTTAATTTTTCTTGAAAACAAGCACGGGTTGATATTATTTTTTTGGTTTAGAATTTTTTGTCTTAGTTCTAGCTTACATAATATAAAATTTTGTAAAATTCTGTCCGCTAGATTTTTCATATCATTAAGAAATACTTCGTGTTTTTTGCAGCTTCAGATACTTTCGACATCTGTCAAAAGTAATTTTTCTGAGTTAATCTATCTATATGTTGACATTTTATGCATAGTTATAGTGGTTTCATTATTGTAATGCATAAACAGTAACATCAGAGTGAAATGTTAAGTAAACAGTTGTTTTGCAGTATTTTTATTATGACATGTATGTATTGTTTCTTCGGACAAAAATACCGATTTGGTGTTCTAAATAAACTTTGAATATTGAAAAAAGAAGCACGGGTACCTATCATTTTTTTTTTTATTTTAACTTGTCATACATCAATCTATAAATATGCAAAGTTATAGAAAACTAATAATTGTGAAAAACATCTTTAAATGACATCCTCTTATAAAATGAACTGTCTTAAGAACACACAGAACGTTTTGATAATGACTTTCAATCAGAGAGGTATGAATAAAATCAGGATGCACATATATTGTATCCAAACTGTTAGTAATATATGGGACTTCTGATCCCCACTCTGCTTAATACTATTTTCCTGGAAACAATTTTCACGATAATATGAAATCGGCCTACAATATTACAAAATTAGGCATTAACATATTCTACTTATGGCGTCTTTTTGTTTTTACAAATGGTAAAACTTCATCAAAATATTATATAGTAAAGTCGATCACTTTACAGATAGGGAAAGAAGAGCCTGAAAACCCCTTAAAAAGTGTTAATTGGTTACTTTCAAAGATTTCGTCTCTATTTATATATCATATATTATATATATCAGGAATTTAGTATAGAGCACATCCCTGGATCACGGAGATAATTTCAACTTTAGCTGGAATTCAGTATTGTTTTTTGTATGATAAATATGTGGTCGACGGTTGTGCTCATACTAAAAAACAAAAAAAAAACAACTAAAAGCCGAACATATTAATATGTTTTATTTCTCTTTGCTGGATCAATATGTAGTATAACCATATAATTAAAAATGCGGCCGTATTAATTAAAATCGTTAAATTGGTTGTAATCTGTTTTAAGATTGTATTCCATTAACAAACAAAAGTACCGCGCTGCTACGGCTTTTGTCGTATTTTCCATGTTTGGGTCCAAAACTTCCGTACTCAGCGTCTATAGATACGTACATAATTGACTCGAAGGAAAATCAGAGTTTCTGGTGTTGTACACGACGAAAGGGGTAAGTGCATTTCTTTTATAGTAATTTGCGAGATAGGGACGAGTTATGCTATCACAATTTTGCAAAGCTGCAGTGAACCGTAACGTTCGCCCCCAGTGTTTTTGTTATACTTACGTACAGGTTTACATCACGGATAAACAATATCTGTCGTATAATAGCAAAGGTCTTATAAAGTGTAGAATAAATGCTCAACAGTGATTGTGAAAAAATGTAAATTGTAAAAGGTATTTGACAGTAGACCAACATGCTGTATAATGACATAGATTACGAAAATGAACGTGGACGAATGTGAAAAGAAAATACATTTCCCAATATTGATATGTTGAAAAAGTTTTACATCAACGCTGATAATTGTAGACTTAATTATTATATAATTGAGACGCAGATACAGTTCAACAGCAGCAACTGATCCGGACTTACACTCGCCAGCCTTCAAAGGAATTGTTTTCACATCTTACACCTTCGTCGGTTTCACTGAAAGTACCTTGCACAACAGGGATTCATTTTAAGAGAAGCATATCATAAAGAATTGACTGGACTAAAGCAGGCAGGCTGTTGAAGACCTCTTTCTTAGTGTAGAAGAGCAAAAGTGGAGCTCACCCGTCCAAAGTCCAACGAATACAGTTGGACTGTTGTTGTTGAAATTAAAGTTTGGCATATCAAACACACTACTTTCTACAGAGAGAAGTAACTGTTTCAGTGACACACGAATCCATGACGCATAATAATGTCAAAGAAATAAAACCCTTTGTTGCTGAAAAGACGTTGTTATTAGCTATACTTGAAGATACGGGAAAACAGGCCAAAATGCATGCATTAATGCAAAAAGGACAGCAACAGACACACTAGCAGACTAGTCACAAAGGTAAATGAACAATATATGTGTTATTTTCTATAACAAAGGAGACAAAAACTTAAAGTTATAAAATTAAACGCAAAAACGAATAAATATAATAACACGGTACCCTAACATGACTATTACTAATGCATTTTCACTGCAGCAAAATACGATGAGCGAATGCGAAAGAGGTCTATGTGTTTATTAGCTTAACTATTCAAAGAATATGTTGAGCTATTGTACTCATCCATGAATCAGCGTTGGAACTCGATTTGGTAAAGTATTGTATGTTAGCTGGTATGTGGGAACAGATTGAAACCAGACACGTATTCACTCTGATCAACTGACATACATTGCACAGGTTTCATGATTCTATTTTTTGTTGTTGTTGTTCCTTTTGTTACAAAATTTTGCCCCTTTGTCGATTTTTTGTTAGGGTTATATATGTTAGCTGGATTCTCAGTAGCCACTAATGGGAATGGATTGGAACTTTACACACTTGTTCACTATGATAGTTCGAAATGCAGTGCACAGGATCCGTAACTCTACTTTGCATTCCCAAATATGCCCTTTTTCCGACTTAGAAGTTTTTGATTAAGTGTATGTAAGCTGGTAACTCAGTACCCACTAATGTGAATGGATTGAAACATCACAACTTGGACACTTTGATAATCAGACTTGCTGTGCACAAATTCCATTACTCTGAGTTTTAACATATATGTCCCCATTTTTTTGTTATTTTTTTTATGTAAGCTTGTATCTCAGTACCCACTAATTGGAATGGATTGAAACTTTACACACTTGTCCATTGTCATGATTGTATGCATTGTACAGGTTTCATAACCCTATTATGCAATTTTATAAATTATGCCCCTTTTTCAACTTTAATATTCATTCAAGTCGGTTGAATAGTCGATGGTTGCTACCTCAGACAGCTCTTGCTTTATTTCTAAGCTCTTTCCATTTCTAAGCTATTATCAAAGGAGCGTTGTTTGTGCCGTATGGCGGCCGTGAAAGATCTCCATGTACCTTTCATCGGATCTGTTATATTTCGATTTTTTTTTCAGATCGTTCAGCACAACATTTAAGTTGTACTAGTGTACTATGTATTTGTTTCAGTTTCATTATTTCTGCCTGGGAGTTTCCAAACCCCCTTTAAAAAGTTGTGGGCATTGTTTAATCACCCCATAGGTATGGTGCCTGCTTTTAAATTTTGTATTTTGCCAGTTTCTGTGGTATGCAGGCTCCATAACTACTGATACACTCAAATTCCTTTTGTTTTAGTTCTATCAGTTGTTTTATCGTTTAGGGCATAGCAATTATTTTATCTAGGTACCATATGCCGCTATTCATTGAATTGCACTCTGTGCATCATTGGTTCGATTTGCACCGCCGAATGAGTACATCTGCGCGCATTTCTAAATTAATGATTCTGGTACTTATAACATGTATAAATGTTGAGTTCTGCTCATCCCGAGGCAAGAGGGCGTGGACGGTAGCTTGGACTTCCACTACCGTCCATGAACAGGCTCAATCTAACCGAACCTTTAATTTTTTCGTTTATGTCGTGATGAAAACATATGGTTTTCCACTTTTTCATTTTATATCATTATAATGCGATACACATGTTTCATATATTGGACTTTCAAATGATAATCAATAAAATGTTTTAAAAGATTCTGGTTTGCTGATTAGACCGCAAACGTTAGTCTTGATGTTTAACAGAATAACTTGATACGGGTTTGGGGAGCTTTGACCTAATGATAAAGGTGTGTGCCAATCGATCTTTAAGTCGTATGTTCGACCCATGCTGTACTGAGGGTAATGCCTTCCCATATAACACATGTACTGATGTTCTTTAATGCGAAAAGGGACTCAAATAAGTGTCAGCATAAAATAATACATGTATGGCTTCTTGCTTCGGTTTGTCCATATGAATTACAGTAAATAAGAAAATGTTAATATTATGGCCGCTTAATGCAGGTTTGTTGCTTATGCATGTATGTCAACTTAAACTGCAAAAAGATCTTAAGACAAGTTAATCTCAACATTTTGTGTTATTTAACATTATTTTACGTCCGTTGTTTTTCTTATTTTTTAGGTCAGATGTGCAGTAGTATTTGCTAACGCCAAGATCAAGCGTTTCAAGTACTTGGATCATGTTTTACCAACAACGCAGGTTCCATTCTTCAGGGATTATATAAGAATATTATACGCGAAATCTAATAAATACTATCCTCCACTGAGCGCGATGATAAACAGCGACGACGACACAGGACTTGGTAGCAAAATGTTAGATTTGTGAAAGTGAAAAAATACGATGCTGAATTTCCGCACTTCGACGACATTCAGATTTGGTTCTTACCACCTTAAAATGTCGCTGGTTATATGCAAAGCATATTTATGGAAACTCGGGCATTTATGTACGTAGAGAAGAAAAAACTCTTTTACGAGTCAACATTCAAGGAAGGCACGTGCCATCTAAGGCTTACAAACTTTGGACTCATCATAATGCGACTGAACCTGTTTTCTGGTATTGCAAATGTCGTGGTGTCGGGGTGTGTGCTCACGTGGCTGCCATTTCATGGTTTCTTGGATATGCAAGACACAACGGGAAAGAAATATGGCACGCGTTACTGGGAGTATTATGTTTTGGACACAGAAAACATATCACAAATTGTGAACAATTAATAGACGGAAAGCAAGTTAAAATATTATAGTTGAATCGTTACATCAACACACTTCTCATGCAGTATTTTGTACTTACTTTCTCAAAACGAATGATGAAGATTATCATTTTATTTGATAAAACATAATTGATCTAAAGAAATGTTTTGAGTTATTTTGATGTAATAAGTCTATAGTTTATATGCAGATTAGATTAATTAAAAATATCATAATTACCTATAAGTTATTCATAATTAAGCCCCTTGCCGGAGGGGGGATAGCAAATGCCGGCTGTATTTCCATGCAGAGGGGTACGACTCCCCCGGAAATGGAGCCGCCCGTTGGTCGTGGGTGGCGGCCTGTAGACCGGAAAGGAGGGTCCTGGATGTTGAGGTGGCCCATAGCACCTCGGGGAGGTAATGCATGCTTGTTTACATGTGTGCATCATCTTTTCGGGGTGTGGGTGCCAACACACATTTTTGACCTCTAATTCGGTCTAGACGTTTTAGGCGGTCGTATTGGACCGATTCGATCAATCGGCTGGTCATGCCAAGCCCTAGGAAATTTCACTTTAATTACCCTTACATCTTCTTATTCGTCAT
Source organism: Mercenaria mercenaria (assembly GCF_021730395.1). Lineage (NCBI taxonomy): Eukaryota > Metazoa > Mollusca > Bivalvia > Venerida > Veneridae > Mercenaria > Mercenaria mercenaria. The sequence goes on along the minus strand of NW_026461709.1, from coordinate 50,104 downwards.
ATCAAATTGCATCTTTTTTTTTTCTTTTGACAATGCACAACTAGCTATCTTTTTTTGGCAAATTAACGTCACACAAAATCAAATATACTTTCCTTCTATCGTCATATTTTACTGCGTTCAGCAAACCCGATAGTACGTTCGCACAAATTTATTGAACACGTCATTGCAACATGTATTACAATTTCTTTTGCCTAGAAGGCGTTGGCTTAGGGTCAATTGGTTGGGTAAAGTAGCAATCTCTTGAATCTCCTTATTGCATGTCTGCAATACAGCTGGCGATATAAACAAGATTGTAAAATACCTGACCGAGTATATCACTACAGTATCCCTACCATGTTTGAGCTGGATATCCGCTCTGCTTACATGTTCCCTTATTGGACTCCGCGGCGGGTGGGGGCAGCAACATACCGGGGACAACAACCATCAGAACAAATCAACACCATTACAATATTTACAAATTTATTTACAGAAAATGATTATTTACAATGAATAAATGAAAAGTGAAAAAAAAAATTATTATCAGAAAGAAAGAAAAAAAATCTGAGCTCAGTAACTCTTTTATCAAGTATAAAGATCTATCACTGACTGTTCGTTGATACAGATGTTTCCATTAACTTTGAACTTTAAGTAGCACAAAAAGACAACATATTTTCAAGTAAAGTCCCTTTAAACCGTAAATACGTTGACTCCGTTTTGGCTCCCTTGGATGGTAGGTGATTGGATCCCTGAGCTGACTTCAGTAGATCACAGAAGTCATCGTCTTTGCGGTTTACGGCACAACCATGGGACGAAAGCTCTGCGCTGGGAAAATCACATCTAGGCGAGTGAAGACAAATGAACCTCGGGTATTGTACTTCCGGGTCGTGACATCATCACCAGTTAAAAGTCGTCTGGTGGAAGAAGCGTAAATATATAACATATGGTAAGCACCATAGCAAAACAAATAAGTCAGGGCATAAAACTGCTCCTTTCACTGCGAAAAAAGGGTCAATATACGGGAGTGTACGGTTCCGTATATTTCGAAAATACGGGAGTATAAGGGATGTATATTACAAATATACGGACCTAATATACGATCCCGTATTCGGAACATCTAGTATACGGGAAGTCCGTATATTTGTCATGCATTTACGGAATCCCGTATACGCCGAATATACATAAATGTATATTTCCCGTATATATGCAATATACGAACTTTAAAAAAAAAATCCCTAGAAATGGTGTTTATTCGTATCCTGCTTTAACATAAGTTTCATTTTCATGTATTCGAAGGGTCTTGAGACTTTTTTCCCGTATACTTTCCGTATTTTAGAATATACGGAACACGTATACGAGCCTGTATATTCCGAATATACGTAGTATACGGATCCCGTATTTTTGTCATATACGGACTGTGATGGCATCTAATATACGGGGCATATACGGACTTGTATTTTCTAATATACGGGCTTCGGATTTTTCCGTATACGCATGATATACTAAGTATACGGATCCCGTACTTTTGTCATATACGGGGCATATACGAAACTGTACTTTTTGATATACGGGCTACGGACTAGTCCCGTATATGCATGGTATACGCAAAATACGGACCCAGTACTTGTGTCATATACGGGGAATATACGAAACTGTATTTTTTACTATACGGGCTACGGACTAGTCCCGTATATGGATGGTATACGCAATATACGGATCCCGTACTTGTGTCATATACGGAATGTATACATCTGATATACGGGGATATACGAACCTGTAGTTTTTTTTATATACGGGCCAGGTTTTTCCCCGTTTATGCAAGATATACAGAGTATACAGATTCCATATTTGTGTCACATTTAGACTGAATTTAGTTTTCGTATTCGGGGAATTCACGGACCAGTATTTCTAAAAGATACATTTACAGACTTGACCCGTATATCACTATTTGTAGTATACAAATCCTAGTATTATTTTCTTTTTTGAGAACTGATTTCGTCTTGGCAACACACTGAAAGATGACAAAATGAATGTCAGTCATACCTACAGCCGAATACGGTAATGTTTAGAAAAAAGCAAAACAAAGACAGGTAAAGAAAAAAATTCATAATGTTATTAATTGGAGACATGTCATATAAATTAACTTTTATTCAACTTAAATACTTTTTTAAATCATTTTTTTCAAACGATTTTTTGAAATCATTTCATATCTTGTCCAAAATGAAATAAGCAGAATTAAAATTGTGATAATCAATAAAATCAAGCTCTCTTAATAGGGCCGCGCCATGAGAAAACCATACATAGTGGGGTTGCGACCACATGGATCCAAACCCAGCCTGCGCATTCCGCCCGCAGTCCACTTGATCCGGATCCATGCAGTTTCGCTAAAAGTTTCTGTAAATGCACTAACTCTGAAAGCGGACAGCATGGATCCTGACCAACTGCGCGAATGCGCAAGGCTGGTCCTTGATCCATGCTGGTCGCAAACCCACTATGTTGGTTATCTCATGGCACGTGGTGCTCATTTGTTCATTTCTAATTGAAAAACAAGCAATTCGCACATTAATTCTGCGCCGTTGACTGCTCAACAAATCAGTTGCATATCACTTCTTTTACTACTGTATGAATGTTTTCGTATTCCCATGAATGTTGATTATCGCTATAAGGCTTTTTCGATTTGCCGTCTGCTAAGAAGAACGTACACCCTTCTAATGTCCGAAGATGTATTGCAAAACGAGGCGCTTTAAAAAGACGCAAGTTGTATCTGTGCTGGAACACGATATGTAAGCAGTTACAAATGAGAACCCCATGGAAATAACTTCAGTTTCCTGATCTCAATAAGTATAAGCTTTTATCCTGATTGTTAAGAATGTCACTGAGAACGAAAATGCTCATCCGTGCTGTCTGTCTGCATCTATCGATCAAACTAGTAGAAACTTCACACATAAGCATGTTCTCTATCGTGAAAATAATAGTCGTGGTCCCGTTTTCTGATTCCAGTAAACAACTCTTTGTGTCAACCTGGATAAAACAATGCACGCATTAAAAGTTAATACAAATAGTCTGACCTCTTTCTTGCAATTTCATAGATACAAATAATTATATCTATAAAATGAATGTGAAAAATTATGACGAATAAAATGACATGTGGGCAGGACAACGACATCATTTAAGTTTCATAACGCACCATACTCATTTCGTCGTGAAAAGAAATTAGATATCATAAAATGTGTGCCTGTTGATATTTAATACACGTTATCTACAGTGTTTTATTTGCATTTTATGGTTATATTACGTTAATATCTATCTCCCAAATATATTTAAATATAAAATGCATGGTGTTCATAGTGCCGTCACACGTTGTCCGCACAATCCTCACCTCATTTAGATGGATTGTCTTCCAAACTGATATACAAGTAATAACATAAGTACTGGAGAGACTTTTTTCAAGAGAGATTTTACCTTCACAAAACTTCAAAAGTGCAAAAATAACACTTCCCCATTTTATTCCTACCAAAATGGTCAAAACTACAGCCACGGGTATTTAAACGAACGCTAGCGTTAACGTAAACATAATGCTAAATTATTGATCCTTAACCTGTTCCGCCATATCGCCAATCCTCCGTGTTATAACCACACAAAAATGCACAATAAATCTTTTGTCCATTTGATAAAAATATATCAGAGTGACATAACAGTCCGCATTGTTAGCTTTTTTATAAATTTAATTTATCAACATCTCTTTAAACTTTGTGACTGAACAAGTTCTTAACGATATATTTGCCCAAAAAACCTTTTTAATATTTTGTAAAACAATCTGAAGATTATCCAGAATTTTCAGATCTCGCGTCAGTATAAGATACTTAGACAAGTAAATATTCATCATAAACGTCTCATCTCTTTATGTTTCAAATAAATATAAGGCAATCTCGTATATTAAATCAGCAATCCTGTATATAAAGTATTAAAATAAGAAAACTACTGTAAATCTGGAATTTAAAAAATACACTCAAATCACATAGATATTAACCTAACTAGAATATATAAATAATATCAGAGTATCAATATAATTAACATTATTTCATATTAGATTGCCGAATATTCGATAATAATAAGTAACAGAGTGGTAAAAAACGTGTCAAATCTGTGGTAAAAGGAAAGAAATGGTACAGTTTATTTGAATTTTTGAAGATCGAAATTACAGACATACTCGATTTCAATCCTAACAAATGACCACTTTGTTTTTCAGAATGACTGGTATAGCACGAGCGCATGTCTATTCGTGCACGTGAACAGGCCTGGCTAGAGTAACAAAAAACGGTTAGCCATGCAAAGATAGACCTTCCGCGAGATGTGTTTATGTTCTCAACAGTTTATTTTTTTTTTTTCGAAATATACAGACCCTAGGCAAACCGCTTTAATATTCCTTACTCATATTCCCTTAAATGCACATGAAATACTTGACGATAAAATTCACAAATGACCATCTACGGATATACTACTGAAAGGGAGTTTCCGATAAAAAGCATAATTATCAGTTTCATAAAGGATACCTTTTAAAGCAGTAGTTGTCACATTATGAAACTTAAAATAGAAATTTCGTTCTATAAACTATTTAAAAATGACATCAATATATAAAAAAGATGCGCGCCGGAATCGAACCCTGACCGCAGTGGCCATAAATAGTTTTCCCGCTGTGTTTTAAAACTCAATAACGCAAATTGAGGCGTCTAGTGATAAAATGCTCGTTTAAATATACAAATTTTTATCGATAAAAATTAAGTTAAAACATCTAATTCTCATGTGTTTCCGCACATTATAATCTGTCAGTATAAACTAGCATATACACCATTACTTTCCATATATCAAAAAAAAAATATAATGCCGTGCATGAGAAAACCACAAAGTGGGTTAGCGGACCAGCATGGTTCGAGACCGCCCTGCGTCATCCGTGCAGTCTGGTCCAGGAATCCCTGCTGTTCCTTCAAAGCCATGAAATTAGAAAAAACTTTTAGTCGAAACAGCATGGATCCGAGCAGACTGCGCGTATGCGCAGGTTGGTCCTCGATCCATGCTTTTCGAAAACCCACACTATGTTGGATTTCTCATGCACGGCTCAATTATATATATTTTTTTGTTCTTGTCGAACGATCAGGAGGCTAGTGCCTTTTTTAAGTATTTCGTTTAAAAATTGCGTTTATTTTTCTTAATTATTTTTAGCCCCAAGACTGCATAAGTTTATACATTAAAAATAAACTAATTTAATTGTTGTCAAATGTTTAGACACTCATTAATATTCAATGTGTATTACAATATTGCCCTGGGGATAAGAAAATATCCGACGTGTTTTTTCATGCTAGGGTCATAAAAATATGTTAGACCCACCTTACATGTACTACAATGACAGGCAACTTTTATGGTTTTAAAATGCTTATGCATGTAAATAACTATCAATTTCCTTCTCTGTCCAAAGAGCTATAAAAATATATTTTATAACATCTTTGTTCTGTCTTTATATCGGTCTTTTTCTTTTCTCCTCCGGATTTAGCATTTCATGATTTTTTGCAGCTCATGTCATAAATCTTATTACAGACGGAGAATCAGTAAAACTAATTACCCAGCCTTAGAATTAACTGTAATAAGTTATCGTAATGGACATGTTAATAGAAGTTGCATAACAGAGTGAATATCGAACAGTAAAGAACCTGGCCCAAAATTCACGAAAATACTACTAAGGACATTATTTTTACTGGTAAGGGAAGCGCATGGTAAATAGATCGAATTCTTAATGTTGACCCCACTCCCCCTCCATTTTTCTCCTATTTTATTTATGGAATCGATAGTGAAATGAAATCATATTACGCTATTTTCAAAATTTAAAAAATCAATCGGAAGTTTCAAATAATCCACTGCCTCTTAGCGCAAAATTAGGTGAAACTCGACGTCAGTGTTTTGGCGTTCAAAATCTTTTGCCCAATATATAACGACTAAATAAAGTTGACAAATTATATATCATCGGAGAGAGAAAATTTTAACAACCAATTTTTGCCGTATTTTGTTGTATAATAGAAACGCTACTTAAAAACCTGTTAAGTACCTGATTTTGCGCCCTGCTGAAAAAAAACGACGTTGTGGTCATATTTGACAATATTTACATCTGCAAAAATGGAGTAAAACCGAGAACTGAAAAAAATACCAGTCAGTCGGATATCGTCCAACTTTAGTTTGTTGAAAATTACATAAAAGGGTATGTGTCCGTGAAAAATCGATTAAATATAATAACATACAAAGCTGAGCAATAACTTATTGATTTGTACATGTATGTCTTGAAAGTAAAAATGTATTGTTATTAGATGTATATAGTAACGCTTTTTAAATATGTTAGATACCATATTCATATTACTAATTATTACTTTTATTTGACAATAAATAAATATTAATACATAATCGACTTGTTCTCCGCCATTTCACTTTAATATTATTTTTAAACTTCATTCAAGAACATCGTTTAGTAAAACCGTTTCGCCTGAAAATGCAAAGATATAAAAAAATATAATACCAAAGCTAGTATTTAATCCATTCACCCACCACCACCCCCGTGTACGCAACAACAACACATAGTACGGAAAACGACAAATTGGATTATTAGTTCTAAAGGTACAGCTCACCCGCTTTATCCCGGTTTTAAAGATGTTACTAAAAGGTTGTTAATGCAAAAGATCGTAGTATGTAATGCCATTATTAGGTACGTAAAATTCTTAAACTTTCAGATTAATAATTCAAATTCTGCATAAGGCCTCACCAAATTAAAAGTTGTCATCGATTTGCGCTCGTAATTTTTTCAGAAACACAAAAAAAAATTTTTTTGTTTTTTAGCTAGCGCACGACCCATTGAAAAAAACAATCCCAAAATGATTTGGTGCGCTACTTTTTACGGACGTAAAAGTGTATAAATGCTTATTAAAGTCCAGTCCTAGATTGATCTCAACTTGATTAATCAATATAAATACATACTACGCACACATCGACTATAATAAATCAAACACATAGATTTAGTTTGCATTAAAGTTGTTTCCCCTTTATATTCAGTTTCCGCCCATTTTCTTCAAATGTTTACCAATTACAAGCTAAAAATCGATTTATATCATAGAAGAACTGGATGAAGAAAAGCTTACTAATTTTATTTAATAACATCAATCAACATTATTTTGGTAAGGAGAAATTACTATTGATGCATGTCCACTTATCTGTTTTACTGTTTTTCCCTGTCCAAATGACAGCATTTGCATACGAAATATGTGTGGTAAGGAATAACATTATGAGTTGTTTTTCAGAACCGTTTCGATTTTCAAATTTTCCAATCATTTAGTTGACTAATGTTAATGCTAATTGCACCGTTAAACTCCATTTTCAGACTTTAATTGCGACTTTGTTTCAACATATTTAATATTATGAAAGTTTATAAGTTAGAAAAAGAGCTGAACAATAAGACATCAAGCTCAACTTTTCTGAAATAGATTTTGCCGAAAAGGGGCAGATAGTCAGAAGCTTTGAAAGTACAGAGCTTTTGGGTCTTAATAAAACTTAATTTTTGATGTATAAAAAAATTGGTAAACTCAGCTAAAATGCTCATTTTCATAGCAGTAAATATTAAAGTCCATATGATTAAATAAGTAGGTGTAAGGTTAGCATTGTTGTTATTACTTTTTTTAAAACGCATTTTAAAAAAGCAGCATTATTTGATTACAGTGTACGTAGACACGTTAATACATTTTTATCACATTCGCTTTGTTGGCGTCTGCGGGTAAATTTTTTCTCAATCCCGGGGACTTATTTTTTTAATTTAAAAGGCTATCATTCTATTTTAAGGTTTTTATTAGTCACCCGGACCCCAAATGAAGAAAATATATTTCTTCGCTCTTCGCTCGCCCCTGATTTTCTCAAAAACCTAAACAAATTTTTTAAATTATTTTTTCCTCGCCGCCTAAATTTTTCAGAAAAAAATCCGATGAACAATTTAAAATTTTGGTGTGCCTAATATGAATTTTTTTATAACCAAACCTTTTTTGAATAATATTTTAAAAAAAAATAATATGCTCACAACCGCTTACATAACCCTTACAAATCTGTAGAGATCAAAAAAAACTTAATAGTATTAATTTCTTCTTTTCGACACTGTTTTTTTGCAGAAAAACGTTTTCTCTCTAACAAGGAAAAATTGAAATTTTTTTCAAAAGGCCATCTAGAAAAAAGCGTTATTTTGTCAGAAACCCGGGTATCCTTTTTTCGATAAAAGATTGTAATTATTAATTTCTTTAAATGCTTTCCGAGTTTCCAGTTTTGATCGAATGAATGAATGTGGGGCCGCCTTTTTCATTCTTAAAGAAGTAGCCTCGCACCTAGCTTCACAATAAAACTTCTATCAGGATTTTGTTTTTGTCCTTCAACTTTAATCCGTTTAACCCCAATGGTATTTATCAAATGATTTTTGCCGAATTTTTTTTATTTCAAACATTGCAAATGAACTTTTGGTGACGACATCCTTTGATATTAAAGAATGAATGAAAAAAAGTTAAATAAAGATTGTGAAAAAAAGATCAATCGTAATAATGAATGAATAAAATGAATAATGGACATTTAACGGCTATCTGAATTTCTTTTTTTTATATTAGATTACAAAATTAAACGACCTTTTTGACGCTTCTGATTTGTTAAACAAAAAAAAGCAACCGTTTTCCCGTTTTTTTTTTAAATAAAATTCTGGTCTTTTTTCCACAAAAAAAATCTTTATTAAAATTAAAACAAATAAATCAAATAAGTACTTCCGGAACCTTTCCCTCGAAAAATGAAATATAAATTACGCGTGCGTCATTTGACCCCGTTTTATCGCCCGGGCATGAACACGCGAAGCGTTTTCTCCACTGTTTGGGCAAAGAAATCATACCATTCTACATTAAAGACCCCACTTAATTTTGCGCAAATTTTTGTGTAAATTGGCATTAAAACGGAATTTGCAGATAGAAAATTTTAAAAAATTGTCAGACTGGATTACCGGGCTTGGGGTACAGGGGCTACATCTGATTTAGTTAATACATACAATTTTTATCAATTAATTCAGTTAAACTTACGGCAAAATTAAGTACATTTTTTTTTTCGTGGAAAGGGGTAAAATCAGTGTAATGCTATATCATTGTTTTTAATGAAAGGCCTCTTAATCTTTGTCAATATTTTTCGAGCTTTTTTCTTTAATTTTAAGAAAATTTTGTTTTTTTTTCATTAATAGTTCACCCATCCACGTTACCACGTTAATTTTTAAGTAAAAGTAATATTTTATCGCTACCCTGTTTTATCTTTAAAATTTAATTTTTTTCCCTTTTAAAAGTATTTATTTTCTATAGTTTGGGACGGTAAGTGCTTTTGTCTAAATATTTTAAATAACGACGTTTTTTTTTACAACGGTAAATATGATAACTTTTAATAAATGGACCTAAATATCACGGTGTTTTTGACAAAAAAGGGGAAAGTTTGCAAATAAATTTAGGAAAAAGGGTACGCCAAAGCTCAAAACCCACTCCCCTGATTTTGGGCAGCAAACGCGGGGGGCCTTTCAGCTACCGAAAGGCAGTAAAAATCAACAAAATTAAAGAAAAATTTTGTTCGCAATTTTTTTTTGGACATTGAAAATAAATTTACGGAAAAATACAAAAATCACATGGTAGGTCAATACTAAAGGACAACACCCACGAAAAAAAATTATCTTGGGAACAGTGTATACAGGGGAATGAGGGGGCTAGGAAACATTTTATTTTTCACGTGCGCACGTTTGCACCACATTCGAATTCCACATGTTAGATACTAGTGCGAATGTGTTGATTAACCGTCGCAGTAATAACATCTTTGCTAACACGTTCGCAAGTGATAGCTATCCGTTTGCATTGTTAGCTGACACGTGCGAACGTGAAAAAATTTCCCGAAAAAAATCGAATATCAGCTTTTTTTTAAAAAAAAGGGAAAACTTACTTCGTAAATTACAGCTAACATAAAACACTTCCTTATGAAAAACTTCCATTTAGAAAAATTTCAGATCTTTTCCGCTTTTTCATTGACAGCTAAAACGGCCACGTGTTAGTTATCCATGCCACAGGGAGTAAACGGCGAAGTGATAGCCGCCTTGCGCACTGAAAATTTCACCCCCGCCGTGTGAATTACAAATACCACGTGGAAGCTAACACTGCGCACAGAAAAAAATAAAAATTTCCTATGTCCTCGCTATGCCACCGTACAACAAGAACTCTCAAATTTCTTCGAAACAAAAGTCAAAAGGAAGAAAATATTTTTTGTTAAAATTTAAATTAATAACGTGAAAGGGAAAATTGAACAAAAAGGTAAAAATATATATTTTTCAGCTCTTTTAAAAAAATTAAATGAATGGCTTCGGTTATTTTGGGCTTTTTTTATTCCAAAAAAGCTATGTTATCTCATTTGGTTTGACCCACCGGGTGGGCCCGTGGCCGTTTGGTTTAGATCGATGATTTTAAACCCCTTGCCCATCACCCATGCGGGGTTCAAACCCCATCAATGTTGAATTCTCCCTGGAGGAAGCATTAAGCAGTGCCGCTCGTGATGAAATAATGCACGTTTTGGGCACCTGGGGGATTCCTCCCCAAAAAAACTGGAAATCGCTAAAGGACCTATAATGTGTCAGCGAACGTTAATCCCAACAAAAAAACACAACAAAAAAAAAAAGACCTCTCGGTCGGTAGCAACGATACTGATTAAATCGAACGAAGCGTTTTTTCGAATCTTTGGGCGCAGAACATTAAATTTGTTATTTTGGTCTTAAAAATATTTAATTTTTTAAAAGATCAAACATGTTTATACATTATCAGTACAAAATATAAAGGATTAGTTTTCCCCTTTTTTTTTATAAAAAATTTTATTTTATGCAAAGCGTTGGAAATGTGCAGAAAAAAGTTTTAATTTTTTTTGCATTTGATTTTTACAATGGCGATGATCCACGGAGTATTTATCACTACAAATAAAAGGGATGAATTGATTAATCTTTCATTTCTCAAAGGCTATTTAGATTAAATGTTAAAAAAAATCGGGGAACGGTAATGAAATAGGATTCATTCAGTTTGATTTTACCTGTTTTTGGGCCCCTGAATGCTTTTTTTCGTTCATGTCAAATTTGTATTAAACATTTCTTTCTTTCAATATTGGGATTTTTCACATACACGTCAATCAAACATGCAAAAGTTTGACCTTTTAAATGGCAGGGAAAAAAATTTCTTTTTACTACACATATTATTGCTCCCCTATTTTTTAAATATTAAATTTTTTAAATCCCCTATTTCCGCCTATACGGGAAAAATCGGGTTGTATACCAAGCAAATCGGACATTCGTCCCCCAAAATTTTTGAAAATCAAATTATTTTTAATCCCGCATTTTCCGCATTACGGGGGAAAAAAACGGGGTTTTTATACAAAGAATTACGGGGAAAAATAAGTCCCGTATTTCAAAATTACAGATTTTTTTAAATCCCGTATTTCTGGGATATACGGGAATAAACGGGGTTTTATACCAAGCATATACGGGACATTACTCCCCTATTTTTGAAGTAACAAATTATTTTTAAAACCCGTATTTCCGGCATATACGGAAAAAACAAGTTATACGGAAAAACGGAAATTTAATCCCCGTATTTTTGAAAAATACAAACCAAAAATATTTCCCTAATCCCGAATATACGGGAAATATACGGGTTTTTAGAAACATATACGGGAAAATACGCCCCCTATTTTCGTGATATCGGGTTTATGTATTCCCGTACACCCGACATATACGGGAAAAAACGGTGTTTATCGATCAAATAAAACCCCTTTTTAAAAATTTCCCATTTCATAATATGGGGTATCAAATAAGAATTCCGTTTCATAGAATGGAAACCGTATTTTATTTTAACGGACTTTTTAAAAATACAAGCCCGTAAACCCCCCCGTATTTTTAGTTTTTCCCGTACTTCCCGTATACGGGTAATATACGGATCCCTAACCCCCCGTTATTTAAATCTTTTTTGGGAGTGTTTGAGTACACCATACCTCCCTAGGCACCCATAAATAATACGTGCTACTTATACAAAATATATGTACTACTAAGTTCATACGTCATGTGATTAAAATATGTCACTTATTACTTCCATTATTTCAAAAATTAATTACTTAAAAGACTAAAGTTAAATTATGAAAAAGATATGAAAAGTTTTTGATGAAAAATTATAGATAAGGAAATGATAAATTGCAGCTATTATTTACAACAACAAAGTAACAAAATTCAATGCAAATCAAACGTTATACAATAGCTGGTATCAATGTAATATCAAATGCCATACAACAAAACGTAGATTGTATGTATATAGACTAGCACACAATAATTTCAAATTACAATACATATTACATACATGGTACTAGACTTGCCACATAGATTCAACATTACAAGGTAATGCAGTATCGGCGTTCCATAATTAACAACGAAAGGTTTGACATATTTTTTTGACAAAGAGTACTTTACAATTATCATGTTACACAGATTTCAGTACAAATCTTACAGCTTATATTAACGAACCATTTCAGATTCCTCTTTCGAAATAATTTACAAAAGTCTGAAAAATTAAATAAATAATCCTGACATACCGAAACTAGCCAAAATCACATGCCGAAAAGTAAATGGTGCAAAATTATGCAGAGTGAACAAAAATTTACTAAATAAAAATCGTAATTGAAAATTTATACAAAAATCTAACAAATAATTTTCTTACCTCGATCGAGCATAAATTTCTACCAAGAAAAATAAATTTGACGTAGATTCGTCTAATGTCGAAATGTGGTGTGCGCTAGGCATATCTAGTCCAGTCTATTTGTATGGTAATGTCCCGCCAAATACTAAATTTCATGGGACTCACGGCTTACGCGCGGATTGAAATTGACAATTTAAGGTCCGTTATAGTGGTTTTGGGTATAAAAACATAAATTACTGAAGTTTATAAAATATCAACTTTCTTATTACTGAACCGAATTTAATAAAATTTAAGTTATATAATACAGAAAAAACATGCATAAAATCTGTCATTTACCTCAATAACTCAAAAATTTACAAAAAGATGATGCAAAACCTGTATTTAAACTACAGAGACAATGAGGCCCGTATGTCAGTTTGTGACAGTGTGACGAATCTTAATAATTTCATCATGGACAATCAAAATAAAAACAAACGACCGCAAACCGAAACAGACTCAGACGGAACGGAAGGTGAGAATTCCTCTCACCAACCATACACATCCAACATGGCATTTCCAAGATTTCTATTAATTCAGTCAACTGATGAAGTTTTTAAAATGAGTAGTCTTTCTCGATTCGTAACTGAAAAAGCACTTCAAAGTACAGCTGGTGTACCGAAGTCTGTCAACAAGTTACGCACAAGGGATCTGCTCGTTTAAGTAGAAAAAGAAGCACATGCTCACAATTTACTTAAAATAACATCTTTCTTCAACCGGCCATGTAAGTGCATTGCACACCGCACTTTGAATTCCTCAAGCTGGGTCATCCGCTGTCCTGATCTTGCTGGAGTTTCGGAGTCCGAAATTGTGCACGGCCTTACTGATCAACATGTCACGGCTGCTAGACGAATCAAAATTAAACGATTAGGAAAAGAAATTAACACAAACACTATCATTCTTAATTTCGGCATACCTTTCCTCCCTTCAGTCATAAAAGTTGAATACCTCATGTCAAAAGTTACAACCTATATTCCTAATCCACTTCAATGCTACTGCTGTTTTATGTTCGGACACAACGAGAGAAACTGCAAAAGTGTACACCTTTGCCCAAACTGCTGTCGAGATGGTCATTCCCATGACGAGGACAAAGCACTTATCCAGTGCGTTTAGTGAATTGCAGCGAGCGACATTCAGCAAGGTCTCGCGATTGCAAGACATGGAAACTCTAGTAGAGGTTCTTCGTGTCAAATTCACACAAGGCATTGGATTTACACAAGCTAGGCAAATTGCAAACGCTAGATTTACATCTCCATCACTCGCACAAACTTATTCATCAATAACTAAATCTGTCGCTAACAAAACAACACAGTGTATTGATGCTTTTACTCAAACAGATTCAGTGACCGTTTCTCAAAATCCAGCCCCAACTTCGGAACACAGTAAACAACAATCAAATGTACAGAAAATCCTCAAGTTAAAGCTCCAGCTGCAATACAAAACATCCCTAATTACAAGCCACAACAACAACGAACAAGCAATATATCTAACAATTCAACAAGTATTTCATTATCGGCAAAGGTGAATAAACCACCTAGACAAATAATTTAAATAAATACCGGTGGAGTGGGGAAGGGATCTAATGATCCCATTAACCACTACAACCGGTTTGAACATCTAGCAGTAGATGTAGATATGGAGGATGAGGAGGATGGACGTTCGTCTAAGCCTCCTGATCTATCTCCTAAACCTTTGACAGGGAAAAAGATTACTAAAGTCCTTTTTCCTGAGAAGACTGAATAATATGAACACCATGCTTCCAGAAAGAAATATTTATTTCGAATAAAATAGTGTAACTGTCGTGGACTTAAAGCTAATTATAATGAAATTCTCCTTTTTCTATCAAAATATAATCCCTCTTTGATATACCTAGGTGAAACCTTTTTGGAAGAAAGTGACAACATATCCTTTAAAAATTATTCAACGTATAGTTTTATAAATAAAAGTTCAGAAAAGACTTCTGGTGGCGCATTAATTTTAATAAATAATACATGTCCGCATAGAGAAATTGTTTTGAATACTACTATTCAATCAGTTGCATTACTTGTAACTACGGATCGACCTATTACATTTTGTTCAATATATATATACCTTCTAAATTTAAACTTAATCTTGAAGACCTTGCCAACCTAATCAATCAACTACCGCAACCTTTTATTCTGTTGAGAGATTTCAATGGTCATCACGAGTTTTGGGGCTGTTCTGATAGCAATACTAGAGGTCAAAAAACCTTTATTGAAAGAAATTCTCTCTGCTTACTGAATGATGAATACAAAACATATCTACATCCTGCTACAGGACACTATTCTTCTCTTGATTTGTCAATTTGCCAACCAAGCCTTTTTCTTGACTTCGAATGGAGGGTGTTAGATGACTTACATGGGAGTGATCATTTCCTGATTATCTTATTAAGTATTGTTCAACAAACGTCAGATGATTCCTCTTATCTTAAATTTAATAAAGCTGACTGGCAGCAATATCAGTCTTTATGCAAAAATGATTTGTCTTTGGAGAATTTCACCATTTTTTTATCCTATTGATCAGTTTTCTGTTATTTTATCAGATATTGCAGACAAATCAATTCCAAAAACTTCAAGAAATGGTAAATCAAAAAATAACCCATGGTATAATGATGATTGTAAGACTGCTATTCGAAAACGTAAGAGCGGCCTTTAAAAAATTTAATATTCGACCGACAAAAGACAATCTACAATCAGGTAAGGTTCTCAGAAAAAAAAACTCGCAGAACTATAAAACAAGCAAAGAAAAGTTCCTTGCATTCATACGTTTCTAAACTTAATTCTAGGTCATCGGTTAAAAAAGTCTGGGAAATGATTCGTAAATAAGTGGGAAAGAAAAAAACTTCAAATGTTTCTCATCTTAAACAATCAGACCAGTCTATTGCATCTACCAAAGAGGACATAGCTAATACTCTTGGTGAAGCTTTTTCAAAAAACTCTTCATCACATAATTATGACCAAAGATTCCAAATCATTAAATTAACTAAATAAAGCAAACCTCTGAATTTTGATTCAAATAATGAGAAAGATTATAATAAACCTTTTTCGATCACAGAGTTACTTGTCTTTCTAGACAAATGTCATGATACTGCAGCTGGTCCGAACCAAATACATTACCAACTTTTAAAACACTTACCACATGAATCATTAGACCTTCTCCATGAAATCTACAATATTACATGGAAAACTGGTATTTTTCCAGACTCCTGGAGAGAAGCTATTGTTATTCCCATAGAAAAACCCAGAAAAGATAGCCCGAACCCAAGTAATTATAGACCGATAGCCCTTACTAGCTGTTTATGTAAAACTGTAGAACATTATGATCAATTCTAGACTAGTTTGGTTATCTCGAATCGCAAGGATTAAGTACAAACTTTCAAAGCGTCTTTCGCAAACAACGCAGGACAACTGATCATCTTGTTCGACTGGAAAATTTTATTCGTGATGCATTTATAAAAAAAGATTATCTAGTGTCTGTCTTTTTTGATTTGTCTGATCGAAGGTTTAAAGTACGTGTTGGTGATACCCTTTCTGACTCTTTTGAGCAAGAACAGGGAGTTCCACAAGGTTCTATTTTATCTGTCAAAATTAATAATACTGTGAAAGTTTGTTACAGGGACAGACTGTTAAGTATGTGTTGACGATTTTTTTATATGTTATCTTTCAATAAAATATGCGTACGATTGAATGCCAATTACAACAGTGTTAGAATAAAGTTCAAACTTAGGCCATGGAAAATGGGTTTAAAATTTCCAAATCGAAAACTCAGTTTGTTCACTTTTGTCAATTACGGAAACATCATTGTGACCCTGAGCTTTTTCTAAATGGTACAAAAATACCCGTTGTTGACGCAGCAAAATTTCTTAGTGTTATCGTTGATAAAAACCTTTCCTTTGTGCCGCATATAAAATACTTGATACTTGAGCCGATCGCAAGGTTTTATTAAGACTTTACAGAGCTTTAATATGATCTAAGCTAGATTACGGTTGTATTGTTATGGTTCAGCAAGAAAATCTTATTTACAAATGTTAGATACCATCCATAATCAATGTCTTCGTATTGCTCTTGGTGCATTCCGAACATCGCCAGTTGAAAGTTTATATGCTGGAACAAACGAACCCTCCATTTGCACACGCCGAGAAAAACTTTCATTGCAATTTGCTTTAAGAGTGGCTGCCAACAAATCCAATCCTGCTAATGAAATTTTTTTAAAACCAAAGTACTCTGATTCATATGAGGAAAAACCAAAACAAATCAAACCATTTGGATTTCGCATAAAATCTTCTATGAATGAAACTGATTTTGAATTCGATGGTATTAAAGAAAATTCGATTTCAGATACACCACCATGGACTCCTCATGCCCCTACTGTTCTTTTCAATTTGAAAACTGCCTTTAGAAAGTCCGAAACAAACCCTGAAATATTCAAGTCCAAATATCATGAAATCAAGTCAACTTACAAGGACTATATTGAAATTTACACAGACGGTTCAAAAGATGAAAATCCAAGGTTGGCTGTGCTGCTGCCAGCCTCCTTCATCAATCAAAATTACGTTTGCCAAATAATGCAACAATATTTTCAGCCGAGGCCAAAGCTATTGATTTAGCTCTAAATTTTATATCAAAAAATAGTGAAGAAAAATTTATTATCTTTTCCGACTTGCTTTCTGTTTTAATGTCAATTCATAACCGAAATATGGAAAATCCATACATTCAAATTATTCTTCTCAGGGTTCATGAACTATCTTTGAAAATGTCTATCATATTTTGTTGGATTCCCAGTCATGTTGGTGTTCATGGAAACGGGGATGCTGATATTGCAGCAAAGAAATCCCTTTCATTATCAAAATCTAATTTAAAATTACCACATACTGATTTTAGGCCAAATATAAACAAATACATATTATCTAAATGGCAATCGTCATGGAAGAATGCTTCATTCAATAAACTTCATGATATCAAACCTACTCTAGGGGAATGGCACCAAGGGAACAGATCTGCTATGGCAGGGAGGAAGTTGTTCTTTCTCGCTGTCGAATAGGTCATACTCGTTTGACTAATTCTTATCTTTTGAATAAAGAAGATCAGCCCGAATGTGTACCATGTCAAACACCGCTAACTATTAAACATATTTTATTCGACTGTGTGGACTTTGCTACACAACGCAGTACATATTCAATACTATAAATGTATATTAATTTTCAATACGGCTTCCGATAGGTACAGTTTTCATTTGTTGCCTTAATTTTGTCATTTGTACCTATCTGTCTACAGACAAGAATTGAAACATGTATACGGTTCTATTTATTTATAATTACTTTGCGTTAAGGAACTAATGATTGTCATAGTTAAAGATTTTACGAATGCAATATACAGTAGAAACTCTGATAAAGTTTCCTTTTAAAAATAAAAGGCTTGGCTGGTTTTGACATAGTCTACATAACTAGACAAGTGGGGGTAGGGGTCATTACATAAGATTCTATGCAACACATGATTGTGATTTTCTACTGCTGTTCCCATGGGAACGCCAGTCTTAACTTTAGAGGCAAGGGTATTGAACAATTTTTGGCGTTTTGAGTTTTGAACTACTGGTGTCCAACCTCCATATAAAATTTTAAGACTGTAGCCCAAAACGTTCTAGTTAATGGGCGGAAACCAATTTCCTTTACTAGGCCCCTGTGACTCCGACCCAGTGACCGCAAAAACAATAGGGGTTCTCTACTCAGTGAGACCAATTATCCTACGAAGTTTGAAGACTATTGGTCAAATGGTTCTATAGTTACCAGGCTGACAGGTTATAGTCTATGAACCGTCCGACTGTCCTACTGACATGTGCAAAGCAATATACCCCCTCATCTTTGATGGGGGGGGGGGGGGGACGGGGAGCATAATAAGAATACACAAAACTCTAAGCCTTATGGTTTAGAAGGTTTTTAATTTTTTTTACTTTTATGGAAGAAAATATGGTTACCAATCTGTGGAGAGTTCGACACACAAGATTTTTATTACGTATGTACGGACGGAGGGCACTAATGCAATATTTATAAGTGTGGGGGCATAAAAAAGATGACTTAACTATTAGGTAGTTTCAACTGTTTTATTTAAATTTTCTATTCTATGGTAAACAAGCATGTGTTGAAAATGGTAATCATATTTGTTTATTTATCTATTGTAAAAGATGGCAATAGTTCGTAGGTTTAATCAGAAATAAGTGTAACTGAAACTTTGAACGAGGGTGATACAAAAAGTTCTAATAATTACTTTTCTGCTTGAACATGAAGAGATATATTGCTTTATAAATGATACATATTTGAGATGTAAAACGTTATAAAAGGAGTCATGCCATAGAAACAACTATTTAAGTAATGTTGCCATGGCAACAGACATTCTAATCAGGGCTTTCAAAGTTCCATGGACGTGATTCTGTGATTTTGTTTGCAATGGTTAATGCTCTAAACGCATATTTGTCTTATAAATATCAAATATGGTTAAGATCATTGTTTGTGTTTACCATATAAATACAAGGCAATTTGAAAATATAAGTTTTTGATGCAATCATACTAAAATTGGTAGTCTAGCAACATCAATAAATATGATTTTTTAGAAAAATCATGTATGTGTTGCCATGACAACCGTTTAAACAGAACAATATAGTCATGGAAAATGAAAGAAGGAAGGTAAATATCAAGCATTCAATATGAAACACATTTTAAGTGTAAAATTGTTATTTTATATTAGAGATTTTACTTTTATCTACACAGGTATGCAGCAAAATACTCAAGATTAAAGAAAATAAAAAAAAAATGAATTGTTTTCATAGTCCATATCTCAAACAAAAATGACAACAAGTATTTGTAACTCGCATTACTGCTAGAACCATAATTACCTAAAAAGCGGATACCCTCGTAAATGTAAAAGATGGTTTCGTATTTATAATGACTTATATGTACCATATACAACACACAGCAATTATAGCTAAGGAAGTTGAACTGGAAAAAAGTGTAAAATGAACTCTGTACTTCTAAAAGATAAGTACTATATATATACATGTATACAAGAGCTGTGTTTGTATACTCGAGGTAACAATATGTACATTCATATCAAAGTGTCATTTAAAACATTGAAATCGTACTACCTGTACATGTTCAGTATGGCACACAAAATAATGTCATGATACAGAAAACTTTATGTTTATTATAAAATGCAATAATTTAGCAATAGACTAACAAGAACTGTCAATAAGTCAGCACGCTCGACTATTCTCAGTGCTTGTTAATAAAACAATGACTTGTTAGAGCATAAATGTATCGGCAAAATGTCTTTTGAGACACATTTTGGCAGGTTACATTCTTTCAGGGGGGTGTTCTCT
Source organism: Mercenaria mercenaria (assembly GCF_021730395.1). NCBI lineage: Eukaryota > Metazoa > Mollusca > Bivalvia > Venerida > Veneridae > Mercenaria > Mercenaria mercenaria. Next base: position 29,906 of record NW_026461709.1, on the reverse strand, counting down.
AACAAATTTCACAACAGCCCGTTAAATGTTTTTAACAATTACTACAATGGATAAATATAAACTCAATCATGAATAATGTAAACGTCAAAATTGAGAAGTTTTCAGTTTATCGTATACAATTACGTTTTATAGTTATATTTATATTGCTGTACAGCCCCATTTTAATAATAGACAAACAAAAGAGAAACTGCTATCGGAATACTTCCAGTATTTCCGCATTGCGCAGCTTACGTCACAGGTCACTTGTTGCTGCAACCAATCACTGAATTCGCAACATATTGATCTCGGTTTGCGGCAGCTTCCCAGCTTTTCGTATCATACTAACACATAGTTGGGTACCAAAAAAAAAAAAAACAAGAAAAAAACAATACATAGGCAAAAACCGGACACTGTCCGGACCAAGTTAAAAGTCCGGTTTTCAGAGGATTCCGGTTTTCAGAGGATTTTTTACAAATTTCTGCGAGGATTTATATATGTATATTTTTATTTATTTCATCTTACTGTATCACATTCAATGTCTTGTAGGTTTTTTCTTTTCTCAAATCTGCTTTGTACGTCTCTGTAATATATTAAAACTGAATTATTTTTAAACGAGAATAAAAAAAACATCACATAAAATGAACTTTATAATGAAAAGAATGTTTCGCTTATCGTTGGGACTAATATAGTCTAGCTCCTATAAATCAAGGAACATGCATCATGTGAATATCGATATTTACTAATTAATACCAATACCAATAATAATTAATAAGAATAAGACCTTTTTCATTTAAAAAAAAAGATATGAAAAATCCCCTGTACACCAATAGATCAATTTAACTTCTCTCTATTACATTGAAATGTTTTGCACTTTATAAACTTATCTTTTATAGCTAATATACAAAATACAAACACACAAGACAAATGTTTTTCACAAATACTTAGGTAACATATGTGATTGTTAGTTGGTAAACAAAAACTGTCACCTGCTTAAGATTATGTTTTCAAAATCAATTCGAAAGTAACAATACACCTAAATTTTGACACTTACTGTCCGGTTTTCAGAGGGTTTTTTTGTACAATATTTCTGTGTGGCTATGAAAAACCGTCCGGTTTTCAGAATTCAGAGTTTCCGTTATTCAGAGTTCTTTTTTAATTGTACTTATAATGGAGAAAACGCGGGACTTTGAAAATCGTCCGATTTTCGGAGGATTCCAGTTTTTGGAGGGTCCGGTTTCCGGAGTTTCTACTGTATAAATTACTATGGCGGTGTAATTATTCTTAAATAAGGAATGTATGATCATTATTTGTATTATGTACTATATTTTCTTTCTCATATCTTAAGCGAGATTAAAATCTCTACACCCACACTTCTTCCTTATTCTTATTTCATTTTTTGTGTATTGTTTTAATATTTACATTCACCATAAACTTTCAGAAAACTGCTCTCATCGACCGTTCCTTGAGTTACAAACTAGCAAAAGCGAGGAACTGTGATGGCCAATGTATAGTCAGAAACGCCATGTTATCGGCGAACTTATTCTTTTCTCAGTGAGTCTTCAATTAACATATTTCTCTTTTAAATATACAACTTACTGGATATAAAACGATCGTTAAACTTTTTATTTGAGGGCAAATATTTTCATTTTTACAATCTAGGTCAACAAAAATAACAGCATTGATACATGCTGGTGAAGAGTACTTCCTCCACGGGAGAGTACCATATTATCGGCGTAATCGAACAATGACACAGTGTTCAGACAATACAAATTGTACATTGCACTTACCGTCTTATTGAACTTCTAAGCTTTGGCCACCTACTAAGCTGAAAATCCAGATAAATCTCACTTCTAAATTTACACATTGTGAAATTCAAGTCTGTTAACGCACCATAACCAGATAATGTTATGAAAAAGTTCCAACGTCCAATTTAAGATTTACAGTTGATCTGAGATAAAACAGTAAATAGTCAAAACTATGAAAAAAAACACCAGAACCGTACTGAAAAACAATGTACTTATCTTTTTGTAACTATGGCAATGTGGGCATATGAACTATGCCTTCTAACAACACTTTTATCAGTACAAAATGACAGATGGGTCCCACTTGTCACACTGTTTCCACTTAAAAGTCACCAAGTTAACAAAATATTTTAGCGCATGCGGTGAAAAATTTTCCACATACAAAGCAGTTTGCCGATACATCTTTAGATATGGACACCGAGTCTGTATCAGAATTGTTAACGTAGTATGCTGAAGGGCCTGGTTTTGGACTAGCTGCTACTGCAGTAGAAGAAACTTATTTTGTTGTTTTTTTTTCACGTTAATTGGCCTGCATATATTTGATGCTGGTTTCTTGTTCACTCGTGTGACAGTGTTGTCATTTTACGGTTTGTTATACTTGCTGGTATTTGACGATAACAGGAATATTATCTTTTTCCTGAACATCACTAGCCGCATTCATTTCACATTTTTAGATAAACAGAAGCAGGTGCCATCAATGAAACCACTTAAGAATGGATGTATTCCAGCCTTCCTGAAAAATGATTTTCAAGCGGAAAGTGTTTTCATGTAAGGTTTCTTCTTCTAAGGCAACTTTATTCTTTGTAATATTCTGGCCAAGGCTTTTTTTTATACAAATAACGGACATTCACCTTGATACATAGATTTAAGGGGTCACAAGAAACCAATGTCCAAGGGCTTTGTCATGTGGCTAGTGTGCGGTGGTACGACAAACAACATAATACTGAGGGTTTTTCCTTGCCCATACAACCAGTGTCAGCAAAATATGGGACTTTTGTCAATCAAAGAGAATTTTTGAAGCATTGATGTGTTTCACAAAATGCTATGTGAGATAGTTGTGAAAAATGTCTGGGTTAGAACACCCTCTGTCTGACATTTCGCCTATGGAGCCAGCTGGACACCATCCAGAAACTGGTCGTTCAATCTCTTCCTTCGAAATATGAAGCAGGGAGTGAAATGATTCCCAGTAGCATTACCTGTACCAATTATTGTTACTTTGGCAGACCTAGATGATGAGACTCCTTTTGGCTGAGAATCAGCTGCACATATAACTATTAGCGGTGCATGCTCCGTGTTTATTCGTATGTCGTTTATGTTAATAATTATCTAAGGTTTTTAAGCAAATCATTTTCTTAAAATAAGTCTCTAAAACTTTTCTGAATGCTCTCTTTGCCCTTACAATCGACAAATTCTCTGGTTTTAATGAGTTTCAAATCAGACAACCTGTTCACAAAACCATAAAACAATCGATCTGACATAGGTTTGTTACTACTTAGTTTCTTAATTTTTTTCAGAGACGGCATATAGCCCAAGATGAGCTATGAACATTATGAAATGCAAGTTGCTATTTGTTTCCAGCAAATCTAAGCACTTTTCTCAATCACTTCGGAAAACAATGTGAAAATAGCAGGTAATGATGCTATGACCCATAAAAAGCGTTATTTCTAGTACGTTCTCTGATAAACATGCACTATTACCAATTCCGTGTTGTCCCTGATACATTCATAAAACACGTTGTTGCTAAAAAGGTGATTTAAATGTTTTGAAAGGCAAATATAAAGCAATTTATGACTGAAAAGATCAGTAACACAGGAGCTAAAGGATCAGCTACTGCAAAATGCAGTAACGCAGGAACTTCGGATTTTACATCTGTGTTCGTGTTCATCAATTGCTCAAGGAAACGTGCCATAAGGGCACAACAAATTTAAAAGTTGTTCATCGGATTTTTTTCTGAAAAAAACATGAGGCGGCGAGCGAAAAATGATTTAAATATCTGGTTTTTTTTTAGAAAATCAGGAGCGAGCGAAGAGCAAAGAAATATATTTGTTTTAATCTGGCTCTCGACTGACTAATAAAAAACTTAAAATATGTATAGCCCTTTTATAATAAAAAAGATAATCCCCAAGAGACTGAGAAAATATGAACTGTAGACGCACAACAAAGCAAACTCTTGATAAAAAGGTAATAACATTGGCATACAGTACAGTGTAACCAAATAATGTATGCTTTTGAAATATTGCTGTTACAAATATGTAAAAAACAACAATGCATAACCATACTTATCACATAGATATTTTCTTTGAGTATTTACTGCTATGAAAATGTACTATTTTAGCTGACTTTACAAAGTTTTTGATAAGTCAAATATCTCTGTAAGTGCTTCTAGATCTATTAAAGCTTTTGATTTGAAACTTACAAAAGTTATTTACTGTCTACACCAGGGGGAAACAATCCCCTCATCACTGACTTTAGACAGAGTTATGCACCTTTTTAACTTCGAAAATTTTTGTTTAAGTTTTATATAATGACCAATAGCTCTGTTACGTTTAAAGCTTTTGACTAATTTGCCCATTTTACTGGCAAAGCTCTAGTTCAGGGAAGTCGAGCATGCTGTATTATGGAAAGCTCTTTTTCTGATAATATTCAATTTATTTTAACCAAGCCTCAATTAAGTCCTGAAATGGAGATTAACGTGCATTAACTTTAGTCTACTCGGTGGTTGGAAAATTTAAAAATCGAAAATGGTCTGAAAACAACTCATAATGTAAATTCCTTAACCCACAAACTTTCGTTTACAAATAATCATTTGAACAGGAAAAACAGAAAACAGATAAGAGACATGCATCAATAAGTATTTACCCTTACCAAAATAATGTAGATTGATGTTATTAAATAAATTAGTATGTTTTTCTTCATCCAGTTTTCAATGAAATAAATCGATTTTTTGTAGCATCTCAATTTGGTAAACATTTGAAGAAAATGGCGTAACTGCATAAAGGGGAAATAACTTAAATGCAACTAAATATAAGTGTTACGATATATTACAGACGATGTGTGCGTAGTATGCATTTAGTTTGATTAAAATCCATTTTAGAACAATCTGGGACTGGACATATAAGCATTTATACACTTTTACGTCCGTAAAATGTAGCGCACCAAAACATTTTGGCTTGATTTCTTTCAATGGGGTGAGCGCAAGCCAAAAACAAAACAAAAACAAAATTGTTTTATTTTTGTGTTTCTGAACATATACGAGCGGCAAATACGATGAACAACATTTTAATTTGGTGAGGCATTATTCATTTAATTTATCTTTCAGAAACAGCGATAAGTATTTTCTCCTGATACTGTTTTAGTCTAAAAAACTATACATGTATATTGTTTTAATATACATGTAGTTAATCATTCTTCTGAAACTTGTGAAATACCATTTCTATAAGGGCAGTAATTCTTTGTAACACTTTGTTCAAACTGTTTTAGACAATACAAGCATGCATATACTAAGTCCTGTTGTCTACATTATCTACATATAGTAAACTTTGGAAACGTTATGTGCTGATAGCAAGTCTGAAATGATAAGTACGATGACGTGAAAGTCATTTTCGAGAGACTTTTTCATAAGTCAGAATTAAAATGCTGTTTCTTTGAACAACTTTTTATTCAACAATGTGATTTTATTTATCACCTTAGCATATCTATTAATTTGATATGTTTCTACAAAAATATTCGCACTGAACACGCACGTATACCTTCATGAATTCTTCAAGTAAGAACTGGTCCTGTTACGTGACTATTCTTAGATGGTTTTCACCCTTGTGATTTTACCTTCTTTAGACTGTATATATTTCTTTCAGACTTAAGTAAGGCAAAAGCTTTTAGTCCCTGACAAAAATCACAGACCTTTCGCTAAGAACCTTATTCAAAGGTAAAAGCGACAATATCTAAACTAAACAATTGCGGGACTAGCAGTTCTTTTATTAATAGTTACAATTAATGTCGGTGTAGCTGTATGAACCGGCTTCAAAGAATATGTCCTTACCGTTATTATAATGTAATCGTCGGTCATCATAATCATCACAAATGTTGTACCAAATGTATGTCATTGTATTTACTGATTCTAAGCCTACAACACATGATTTATTTTTATCTAAGACTAAGGAGCGGAGATATCTAACAGTAAATTAATTGACTTGATGTGTTTCTGTTATCTTTTCATTTGGCTATATCAGATATATATATATATATATATATATATATATATATATATATATATATATATATATATATATATATATATATATATATTTTTGTTGTTGTTCTACCTATTTAATTGCTAAAATGATTATAATAGAATAGATACATTTATGAAAAGTATCAGTATCGAAGAATAAGACATTGACTTTTTTAGGTCTTCAGTAAAATACCAGCTGATACACATGTATCATCGGCATATTAATTCAAGCTGATTTGATATATCTTTCATCTTCACAATTACAATAATCTTTAATTATTTTATGACAAATAATTGATATTGAACAACAAACAATCTTATTTTTCATTTTTGCTATTATGCATACTGTCATATAAAATAACAGGAATTAAACATGATTGTAACTGAACATAGTATTCAAATAAACCATATAGTGTTGACAAAATATCATCGCATACATAGTTGAGATTAACCTAACATTATAGGACAAATGACTATCTGACTTAAGTTTGGCTAGTATTGTCTGCCACAGCAAACTGCTATTAAACCTTTGTGTTGACATTTAGGCAGTTTACACTCCAAATTTATAAACTTGATTCAATTATCACCCCCCAATATAACTTACGGTCGACCTGTCCTGAAACACAGCGATGGCCTCCAAAGGTGCTATTGCATTCTAATGTGTGCTAACAGTTTATTCAGCGGTCACTCATCATTAACAGCCATTTAGAATTGCTACTGACAATTGTCCTACTACAAATTGTTTCATTTAGCAGTCACCTAATTTATGCTACTAATTTATGCGGTCAGCGGCAGCGGCAGCTTTGTTCTACCTCCGGAAACATATTGTAACCCAATTTAGCGTTGACTTCAGATCGTTTTCTGTACTCAGTGGTCGACACAAGGTCACGAATTTATGCAATATTTCATAGACAGATATTTTGAATTTTCCACTGAATTGATGCACCGGCAATTTAGTACTAAGTGCCTTCAAGGAAAGGAGCTAGACTCTTTTCTTATGATGAGCTTTATTGTTTAAAAGTAGGTAGGTCAATAGAGAGGCTGAAACACGGTAGAAAACTAAAATTCCAAATGTTTATATGGATAAGATCGACTTATTCTACCGTGACTGGTAATTTACAAAAAGAGAAGCATATGCTGGTGGAATATGCTCGAAACAAAGGGTTTCAGTGGCGATATGTACATAAACGGTAACACGGTAAACGAATTATATTTCATTTAGAACATCCTTAAAACATTTTGACTTTGGTGCAGTGCTTTACGTTTTACCTTGTTAACAATAATTGAGCCTAAATATAACAGAATAAGCATATTTATTAATTTGTTGTATCAAAACAAATAAAATTGTTTAAGATGTTGTTCTTTCGAAAAGGTAGCTTATCAAAAATATCTATCTTAACTTACGATGTCCAAATAAATGATTTTATGTCATCATTTCAAACATGCAGATCTATGTGACATTTCACTTCGAACGAGAATCTAAAACACAAGTTCTCGATTTAAAGAGAAAGCGCATTAATAGAAAAATGAGGCAACATGTTCTAAGCATTCCTGTGGCAGAGTTATAATACATACTAATTCTGATCGTCAAACATCTGGGATTTCCCTCTCGCACGGAACGCACTCATCGCCAGTTGGGAATGACATGTACATTTTAACACTTTTTGAGGCCATCGCCATGTTTCAGGATAAGCCGGATGTGAGATTAATTGGAGATGACATTTGAACTATGTCTAGAATTTCGGAGCACAACCTGCCTTTAATGTCGACACGATAGTTGAATCAGTTTGCTGTGGCGGACAAGTCTAGTCAACCGTTGGTCGAATCGTTATTTGTTCCATAGTTTAATGTTAGTCTCGCTAACCTAGAGAGATCATTTAGGCGATATTTATTGTGCTAGGGCTTGGATGGATTACTTCCCCTGATACTCGTTCACTAAGGTGAAGTATCAGGAGTTGGTAGGAAATTCCATCTAGCATTTTCAAATTCAATGGCAGCACTTAGAGGCTAGGGTTCGCTTGATCAGCTACTTTAGGAGGCAAACACATGTATCTTCTAATATGTTGCAGATGTGTTAATTATTATTGCGATCATAAACATATATAACAGTTTTTTTGTTTGTTTTTTTTTTCATGTGCGTCTATGATTATAGCGTTCACAGAATTGTGCGTTTATGGTTATAGCGATCATAAGCAAATATGTGTAATGCTGTGCGTTTATGGCCGTTGCGACCATACACAGAATGATGAGCGATCAAATGTGTTTATTTTCATGTGCGTCTATAATTTAAGCGATCATATACATATGTGATTATCGTCATTGCGATCATAAACAAATATGTGCATGCTGCGCGTTTTTAGCCTTTGCGACCACACAGTGATTGCAAGATAAATATGGGCATGACCTTTCGATCTTCGGTTTGCTTTGAGTTTTCATAAATCTCTACTCGGCAAAATCTGATAGCCGAGACTGATGTTTGCGATCAATTTTTTGTTCGTTTATTTGAATCATATGTTATGTTACAAAAATGTTTTATTAAAGTCATTTTGTATGAAAATATGTATACTAAAAATAATGAAATTGTAAAAGTTGTTTATTGTTCATTGGCAAATGAGCGGAATAAATTCTATCCAAAGGTGGTCAAATCGTCATTTGTCCCATAATTTAAGATTAGTCATGCTAACCAAGGGATATTATTCAGGCGGTATTTTTTCTTTTAGGGTTTTGATGGATTACATCCCCTGATATATGTTCACCATCCTAAAGAAACCGGATCGGGGAGAAACTTCGAATTCAATGGTAGCAATTAGAGGCCAGGTTCGCTCGATCTTAGGAAGTAAACCAGTTGTTCCTCTAATTGTTGGCATAGTGTTTATGGTGATTGCGATATTAAACATATATAACAGTTCTTTTCATGTGCGTCTATGAATATAGCTGACATGTGCGTTTATTGCGATCATTAACAAATATGTGTAATGCTGTGAGTTTATGGCCGTTTATGGCCGTTGCGACCTTAAGGTAGTTCTGCACGTTTGGATCGTAAATTTTTCTACAATGTAGAATTTGACTAAACTCTGATTTTTCAAAACTTCAGAATATACCTAGAAAATTCAGCAAATAAAAAAGATAGGGACGTGTACTTGATTTTTTGCTAGACTGATTTGAAAAATTTGGACCTCATGCAGTATTTCATAATGGGAGTCTATGGGAAAATCATAACTTTCATAACATTTTCGCGGATAGAATTTTTTCTACAATGTAAATTTTGATGAAACTTTCCACGGTTGTTAATAAACATAGGCACTATAATTTGGTGAAATAAAATGTATAGGTCCGTGTGCTTATTTTTGAGATATTTAACCATAATAAACGTAAACCGAACATTTCACGCTAATTTAACACATTATTTTGAATTTTTAACGTGCCGTATGTTTTAATACCATATTTTGACTTTAGAAATATAGCAACAGTGCCATTGTAATAAATTTACTCACAGGTTTCAATTGATCCATAAAATAATTTTAATTTCCGCACGCCGAATTCAGGCTTTATTCTACGTTTTCCGGATAAATAACGTTACGCCATCACTTCCGGTTTTTCAAACGTTCATAACTACCTTAAACAGAATAATTAGCGATCATATGTGTTTATGTCTATGTGCGTCTATTATAAAAGCGATCATAGATATATGCGTTTGTGGTTTTTGCCATCACAAACAAATATGCTCAATGCTGCAAGTTTATGGCCACTGCGACCATAACCACTATAAGCACAAGCTATATATGGACATGACCCCTCGATCTTCGGTTGCCTTTGAGTTTAAGTAAATCTCTACTCGACAGAATCAGAATTTTATTGTCATTTCGAGCCTTTTTGCGCCCGCAAACTACTAATAAAAGTAGCAAATATAATATCTCAAATCTTTTATAAGGTGATAATGAACAAATATAAAATGTCTGCACGTTAGGTCATTTATACATGACACGTAGTTTATATCTGTTAAATTCTAAGTTTGAGTTCGTCGAAAAGTATTTAAATATAGTGACATATGTACGCTTATAATAAAACACATTATGAAATGGCTATAGGTAAAAACCATTCTATAATCTTTCGGGCTTATGATTCAGTAAAATCGAAAGGAATTTCAGAAAGAAATAAAACATTCTTAAGAAAATGATATTTATGCTACATTTCCAAGTTTTATGATGTGACAGTGTGCCTTGACAAAGCCGTGAGTGTCTTCAGTGTCAAGGTCAAACATCTGATACGTCTTAAAATTGTTCTGGTCTGTTTCACATTTCTGTTTTCGATATTGAAAACTTCTAACCTTACCTGAAGCTGTGTATCATACTATATATTCAAATTCGAATTGTGTGTTTATAAAATATCAGAAAGATGTAGTCTTTTTTAAACGGTTCGTGGGGTACATAAAATTTAGGAAGCTCGCAATAATATTTTGTGGTCTTTAAAACAAATATTTTGCAAAACCTTAAAGTTAAACGATTCAAAACTTTAATAATACGTTAAAACAATGCTTCGTTATGACACTTTATGTAGGGTCTTGTACAATATCCTTATGTGAACTTGACCACAAATTAACACTTTTTTGTTCGAAATTATCATGTAACAGGATGCAAAGGCATATAACAGCTTATTTCCAGAGCAAATTTAGTGTCATAAGACCTTGAAGAAAAAGTGCATTTTTAATGATCTTTTGACAGCATCCAAGCTTTTAGCGTCCCTAATGGTAGCTGGAAGAGCATTCCATAACTTCGGTGCAGCTGATGAAAAACTACGATCACCGTACCTACAATACGTAACGCAATATTCTCGTTATGATTCCAGCTGCATTGTTCTGAAGATTCTGAAGTCTATTCAGCAAGCCCTTCGGAACACCATACAAGAGCGCATTGCAATAATCAAGGCGTGAAGTGACGAGTGAATTTACAAGCGATTTTATAGCATCTGTATTTAAATATTTTCTAATGCGGCCTATTTGACGCAGCTGTCCGTACCCTGATCTACAAACTAAGTTAATATGTTTTTCCATACTCATTTTGGAGTCTAGAAAAGCACTAAGATTCCTTACACATTAAGTTTAATATTCTCTTTTCCAATTTTCACAGTCACCGATTCAATATGTTTTTCGCTTCTTTGAGAGGTAAATACAATGACTTAAGTTTTATCGGCATTGATTTTCAACATGTTGCTGTTCATCCCAAAAAAAATTCTACAAGACAGTTTTCAATACAGCGTTAAGCATCCTTCTGAGATGCCGGATTTGTTGGTTTGAAAGATAAATAAAGCTGTCCATCGTCGGCGTAAAAATAGTGATTTAGTCCATGTTTCTTGCATATTGTACCAACTGGTTTAGTGTACATTATGAAAAATTTTGGTCCGAGAACGGACCCCTGTGTAATATATTATATTTTATGTGCATGCATCAATGTTTTGATAGCTATTACATTTGATGAAAATACCCACTCTATCTGTTCAGACATTTAACGACGAATATTATATATTGCTCCACTTTAGTTTGTTATGATCAATAATCTGTCGGATTATGTGTGTGTGTTTCTGTGTGTGTTTGTGTGTGTGTGTGTGTGTGTGTTATTTTCTATTCTTTACATGTTGTATTAAACTTTTTTCTGCTTAACATTACAAAACTGCATAATATTAGTTTTTATACATGGTAAATATTTAATGCAGATACAATATATAGGCGCCAACGTGCAGAAAAATTACCAAAATATGAAAGTAAAAAGGAAAGTCAGCAGATGTGGACCGACGAATCACTCGCTATTTTTGACTGTAGAGAGAGACATAAACACTTTGCGTTTGCTGTTGATATTGACCTTGATGAATTTATTGTGACACAGATTGTAAAACATAATGCGATCAAAATACATTTGGTAAGTTGATGATTTTGCAAATTTTAGCGTACTGTTCTATATATATATTCATTGTTTGATGCTCTTATTTTCTTCTTTTGATCAATAACATTTCCAATATGATGAATTTAAATTCAAGTGAGGGAATATTTAATGCATCAATATCTAATTAATTCTTGTCTTATATTTGTACAATAAAGCATAGTACTTATGACATAAATATGGATTTGAACTATATGAAAGGTATCCTTTGCTGAAAAACAAATTGGTTTTTATTTTTCTAAATACATGTTCTGTCTAATTAATATGATATATTACACAGAGTAATGTACATAGTTTGGATCGAAACGGTATCTGTGTTATGTATATGCCATTTTCCCCTGAGGCAAAATATAGTGACCTAGTCTTAAGACATCATGTAATTTTTAATCCAGAATATTTTACTGTGTTCTTAAGCAGTACTGATAAACAGTGTATGAAAGTTATTGTTAGAAAAGACTGTCCTTGATTTTTCCAGAACGTTCCTTTTATTCTTAGTGTTACATGAAAATTCTGGAACCTTCCATGATACAATATAAAGTCAGATGTTTTAGATTTAAACGGAGCCTAAGAACATTCAGTATAGAACTTAGACTGTAGATATTGATGAAACTTTCCTGTATGTCTTAATAAAAATACTATAGGCAGTTTGGATATTTATTATTTAAAAGGGTTATTTGAAGGATATACTAAAATTTGTGGATTTTAAAACTTATCTTTGAGGAGAGAAATTACATTTTTTTTGGATCTACTAAAGTTACATTTGAACTGCGTGAAACATTGTGGAATTTATTCTGATTGGATTTAAATTTGATCTGGACAGGTTTTATGATATCTTTATACAAAATAGGGGTTTACGGCTCTTTCACATTTTGAAGGTATTTGTATTTTTTTTTTAAATTCATGAATAAAATTTTGTTATTGTTAATAATTGCTGGTTCGTCTTTCTGTTTCTTTTATTTACTGTAACAATAAATCGTTACCCTCTGACGTAACAGAAATTTGAGGATCATCCGTGATAAGAGCATAGACTGCTATATTTTTGAATTTAAAATTTTGAAACTTTTCAGCTTAATTTAAGCAATTATTTTGTATTGTAGAAAAAAATCTTAATTTAATTTTTGGTACAGTATGCATTTCAGCAACTATCGAAATGTCGTTTTGATTGTTATAAGTTTGTGACTGAGCCATTCCAGGAGATGGTCAAGTTAGCTAAGAAGTCTGGTTTACTTCTGCTTGTCAAATATTATAGCATTTCTGAAGTAAAGCCATTCATACTCAAACAAGAAAAAAAAGAATATTATTGTTCAGTATTTCACGGATGGAGACGTTTTTTCATCGCTCATTGTTGAAACACAGTCAGATTTAAGATAAAAATAAATGCAATCAAAGATGGAATTTCAGTTAGAAGAGAAAAAAAAATAGAAAAGGAAAGGGGAAGAGAAAGGGAAGAAAGAGAAAGAGAAAGGGAACAAAGAGAGAGTTAAAAAGAGAGAGGAAGAGAGAAAGAAGAAAAACGAATTCAAAATGAATTTCAAATGAAAAAGTTAGAATTGGCAAGTAGAAGTGCAAGACCTCCAAGTTCAAATCGATGACACCTTACATATAAGGTTAGTTTCCCCTTTTCAAGAAAAAGAAGCTGATAAATATTTCATGCAATTTGAGAAAATAAATGAAAACCTTAAATGGCCTAAGGAAAATTGGAGTCTTCTTTTACATAGTGTTTTGATTGGCAAAACTCTGGCAAACCAAATAAATTGGGAAATATATACCCCATAAGGTATAGCCCGAGGTACATCCCCATCCATATAGGGGAACTTTACATTACTAAAATTAAAATCATCTCTCCTGTCATAAACTTTGGTATGCATAATATTATTATAGATAGAGAGATGTAAATCTTAAAATGAACCATAAGTATCCGTGAGTATTAATCATCCACCAACTGACCAAAATAACTGATAATAAATATTCAGAATATCATTCAGGGGCCGTATTCACGATGCAACTAAGATAAAAAATATTTCTTAAATATCAAGGTTTTCCTTACATTCTAAAATTTTTCTTAGTTTTTTACAATTTTCATCTTAGCTTCAAGAAAAAATCTTAAGTCCTATTCACAAAACATTTTAAACTTAAGTCTGCTAAGAAATTTCTTAAAACATGCATTTTTCACTTAAAATCTAAGATAACTAGGCAGCTATCTTAACTTTCATGGAATTTCTTAAATCATAATAAATTGTATTTTTGGCCACTTTCTCTAAACAATCACTGATTTCGACTAATTGTAGAAAATGTTGGGAAATAGGTATTTTGCTGAAATTTGTTTTAAAATGTAGCTAAATATTTTTTTTTAACTGAATATGAAAATAATATTTTTTTCCGTTGGTTGCTTCATCGGGGGCATTTGCTTAACTTTTACAAATTTGATTTTGAGATGTACAAAAAACTAAGGAGAAAACTACTTTTAACATCAATAATATTAAAAATACCTTCTCCTTTCATAGATAATAATATCTAAACGTTCGAAATAAAACAAACCGCATATGTATGCCTGTCTGTAAAAAAATATAGTTTGTGTACGGAAAATGATTTATCAGCATAAACAATTGTTGTAGAATGCTCTGTAATTTAATGAAAACTTCAATAATATAACCGACTACATTTTGAAAAACTTATGTATGTCCTGGCGACCACGCTGCGAAAAAATATACTTATTTGTTAATGTATTGGCGCTTGGGATGGACGTTGTCTTCATACACTATAAATGACGCACTATTAGAAAGGGCTGACGCATATCATTGGGTCTAAGGTCAATATATGCTCGAATCCGGTAAGAAAGTTCCAAGGTCAGAATCCAGTTATAATACCGAAATTTGAAACTTTCCATACAGTCAACTTGTCACGGGTATTTTAAGCTCTCGTAAACACAGTAACATGTTTGGTACCAAAGTTGACTCCTCCTGACCTACAGTAGAAATGTATTGCAGGTTCATTTACGTACACACTCATGCCCTGTGTATTACCTGCCGTGTTCTGTTTGGATCATCGCATTTTTATTTTTCTCGCCAGACCACGATGCTCGAAGTCGTGATGATGAAAGTCGTAACTATGGTAATGAAAACATGAAATATGGACGATGAAAGTCGACAACCGAAATTATGATGGTGGGAAAACGATAATGTGTTGATGAAAACACGAAACTAACTATGATCATGGATTCGAGATTTCACCATATTGGTTTGAACATTCATCACGATGCTTTCAACTTTCTACATCGTAATTTTGTCGACATTCATCTTCGCAGTTTTCGTGATTTTAACTTCCAGGGTATGAGGTTCAGAAGAAAAGTAATGGGCCAAACGCAACACCAAAATAAAGGGATTCCAACATGGGTCAAATCATTCCATTGTATCATACCTACAGAGTTTCACTTAAAAGTTATCCTATCAACATTCGTGCATGACCTGCGCTAACCTCTAGGCTACGAAAAGTCACTTGTTTTGTGTTTCGAACTGGAGCCAATGACATACAATAAATGAAACTCGTTTACAGTACTGGTATATGTTCCGTTTACTGTGTTCCCATGATTACGAATGATTAGCGATATAATTAAATTATAACCTATAGCGTCAATCATTAAGAGGACAGATGTAACATTTAGCAAGATGCGTGTACATAAACTTTCAAAATTTTTAGTTTGCACGAACAGATGAATAAAGGCAGCTTATCAATCTTGAATGATAAATATATTTTTTAAAGTTATTCAGTAGTTGATAGAAATCCGTCATGCTGTTACTGTGCCCTGAACCTACTTCCCATTTAAGTGAAAAGGGTTCTTTGCAGGCCACATTCAAATTTTTACCAGCCTAGGTCTAATTAGTTATCTAATTAAGTCATTAGACATGTTTTTCAGTCTCCTACCACTTTGACCTTCACACGCAAAAAATGTGATCTACTGACCACAATAAATCATCCTATTAGACATTTGCGAATTAATCCGATGCCGAATCCGAATCTGACTTAGGGTATAGTCAGGGGACTTTCTCAAAACATTTAAGGGTTCAAAAGATAAAAATAATTGTTGGCTAACCTTTGAACTTTGAGCTGTTTTTGCCGATTGACTACATATTTGGCTAAACTGTTTACCATGCTTACCAATTTGTCGTCTGAATAAATGCGTCTACACATTAAACAGATCGCATACATGTGTTTATTTTTTTTATTACTATTATTATTATTTTAAGAATATTGTGCATCATGTCTCTAAGTAGTCGTCATAATAAATCAAAACTGTACACGTTTTAGTTTCTTTAAGTTAATTATGATATCTATACATTCTTAAAGTGTTGTTCATCGCATATAGAACTCGTGCTGTCACACCATTTAATTCGTAATATGTGGTAAATACACAATACACTAGTTCCATTGCAATCGAGAAATTCGATGTTAAATAAAATGAAAGATACGAATTTCATTGATAATTCTGATGTCTTTAAACAATACATATACATCAGGAGATCTAAAATACATGATGCAAGCATATAGCAAAATGCAAATCTAAGTATGGCTGAATTACTTAGCAGGAAAATGAATGACAAGATTTTTTACTCTATTTCATACCTTGTTTCCTAGAATTCTGCATTAAATAATAAAATGCCGTGTTAATTCTTTCGAACGTACGTACTTGTATAAATATATATAATCGTGAACATCGCCACATTTCCATTTTACAGCCAAAACAGGTAAGAAGTTTGTAAAAACGATATTCCTGCCAACTAATTTTAAAAACTAGCCATTACATTCAGAATAGAAGGTTTAAGCCGTTCTGCTTCTGACAAAGATGACCTCAAAGTTTTACGCTATAGATGTATATGGAAACCCTGCTCCGCTCCCTGGCGGTCACATTCTTTAATGTATCAAATCACCTGAATGAATCTGGCAGAGGCTCTCCAAAGAAACATTTCCGTGAAATCATGGTCGACATTCATTCTGCCGCATTGAGTGTACGCACGCATTGAATGTACACTATCAAACTTATGTTAAACCTAACCCTAACCTTTAGCACTATGTGCGTACATCCAATAGGGGCAATTTAATGTTGGCGATGAAGTCATATTTAAAGCAGCTTAACAGTCTTCTCAAAAGTTCCGTTATAGCTATAGACTATACGGAAACCTTCTTTGCCCCTCACGGCCATAGTTAATATAGTGAATGATCAAAAGGAATTCGGCTGACGGCAAATCAATAAAAATGTGTGCACAACAGCCATATTTAACAAGAAAATTCTGAAAGATTCGACCATTCTATAAAAGTAACATGCGGTCAGAACTTTACGTTTTGTTGAGGGTTACCCAAGGAAAATTTCTGTGAAATAGTGTTGAAAAGGGAGTCAGTAAGGAGACGAATTCTTACTTTCGGTTGCTGTCGGAACATGGATGGCCCAGAAAAGAGCCCTACAAAAAAAATTCTTGTTATGCTTCGACAAAACTGACTCTTAGGTTAAGGAGAAGATGGTCATCACAAAAAGTAAGGGGACAGATGACGGACGTACGACTGACATCTAATGATTATAGATACACCACGAGTACGACATGCGTAGGTGAACTAAATGTGGTCAGGATTATCTATAAAAGAAATTAGAAAATTAACTGTAACACGTTTTCATGTTATGCAAATTTCTTCACTGAACTTTTTAAGAAAATTAATTCTAATATGCTTGTATCTGCTAAAACACGCTTACGCTAGAATGCCCTCGTGAAATTATTACGTCTGAGTATAACCGCCCATCGTGTATAAATAGTGTTAAAGCACTCTTTTGCAATAAATTATTTCTTAAATCCTAATTACAAATGTATTTAAACATCCGTAAGAATAACAAAAGAAACAGCTGTTATTTTGCAACGCAGAATGAGTACGGTATTATGATAATATGCAGCCACAAGTTCAAAGTAACAGGATAACGCGACATAATGCCAGAAATAGGAAGAAAGATGACAACCAACCGTCCTTTTTATTTTCATGGATAATAGGCCATAGCGTCTGAGACAGAATCTTGTGTGGCTTTTTAACAGAATAATGTTAACTAAATTTCATGGTTGTATAAAACAGTTATGACCAAATAATATGATCTAGTTTAAAACCACAAGTAATTCAAGCTAAAACAGTGAATTAGATAGACCAATACTAATGTAAATTAATCCATATGAATGTTTTGAGATTATCCCTTAAAATACAGTATGAATATCGGATTACGATCTCGGATTAGGTATCGGCTTAATTCGCAAATGTCTATAAAGTTTCATCACGGTAGACAAAATTATTTTCTGGTTATTGGTCAGTAACATGATTGTTTACCAACTGACAGACTGACATAAGTAAAGCAATATGCACCTTTTCCATTGATGGGGAAGTGGGGCGTGAAGGGGGGGGGGGGGGGGTTCACAGTATAATAAATGTTTCATGCATAACTACATGTAAACTACATGTAATGTGAGCAAATTTAGCAAAATATTTCTACACAGTAAGTTTTCTTGAAACTTTTCTACTGATAACTTTCAAAGTCTCTGACTTTCCAAAGTTGATGATGTTCACCATAATATTTGCTGTATCAGGTACCACCTTTGACCCTGAACTGTGACCCTGACCCTTTGAAACACCATCTTGTTGGACAATTATATCTGCCAAATAAATGGGCTTATCGCATGTCATATTTACAGTCAGACTAATATCTGGCTTGACTTTTGACCTGTAAGTGTGACCTTGACCTTTGAGATAGAAGTCAAGGATTAGTTTGATATTTGTGGCAATTTTTCTGATAAGTATAGAAACACTTCTCAATGAATATTTTAGATTGAACAATATCTGACAGACTGACTTAATAGACTTACTAGTGAACATAGCAACAAACAGTAATTTACAACAAGCAAATGAAGTTCGTAACTGAAAGGAAACAGTGCGTTTGACTATATGATGCAGGTATTAAAATTTGAATCACTCAGCTAAAACTCATAAATTAGTTATATCTATGTCAATAATTTTGGTGTAAGCCATATTGTATTCTTGAAATTTCTTCTATTTGAATCAAGTTCTACTGCCTAAATACTGCATAAGATGTGCAGACTTTCCATTAACATAACACACTCTACACAAATGTTAATATGTCTTTAATATCAGGCTTCCACTGTTTAACTTCTTCCTGATTATTTGTTTTTTACTGGTAATTTTGAGCAGAAGTCACCTCAACATACTGAAATGTAGAAGACATCATGTAAGTTCATATATATCCAAATCATGAATAGTTAAAAATTTACATATAAAGTGAAAACCCTTAAAAACATAAACAAGAACGCCCTCACCTGACCTAGTTCTTACCCAAGATAACCTAGCATCTAATTTGGTCTAGATTTTAGGGACAAGACAATCATTTTGACCATGGTTTTTGAAAATCAGGTACTTTAGTAAGATTATTTTTTCTACTTGTGTGGGTGCATTTGCATGCTTGTGATTCTATAACGGTGCCCTACTGTTTCCTTATGTGTTGCTTGTTCGTTTTTCTATGTGATTCAGTTAGTAGTGGTTGTATGTTTATCTTTGGTACATGAGTGTCTGCGCTATCGTGGTGTACGTAGTAGTGTGACTGTTATTAATGAACGTGGCATTCCCTTTGTATATTCGTCCTTGTTCAACTTTCCCCTTCGGGTTTCTCTCCCCACCCCCCTCCACCCTCACCGGTGGTCCAATTTTGCCACTTACCATTTCCTTCTGTTCAGTACTGCTTGTATTTTTATACCAAAGTATACAAAATTTATAATTGTAGATATTGTTGCACTAAGTTTTGTGTTTACTTGTATTGTAGACAGCTTTGCTCAAAGTTTTGTGTTAACAGTGATAAAAACAAAATATCTAACTTACACACAGTAAAACCTTGAATCAACAGTCAACCAACGTGTTTCTGTCTGTGAGCTAGCATGGTTGTCTACTATGTTCCATCTGAAATATTTGATTCTATTAATTACAGAAAAGCACATACATATTAAGAATTTTAGCGGAAATTGTACTTATGCTTCACAACTTAAAGATATATTGCACTCAAATTTCATACTATGCACAAGAACTAATAGTAACATTTTGAGAATGTCAATCAATTTGTTAAGTAACAATAAGTCAATTTTGTAAAAATATGTCCCTGCTCAGTACCAAAAACACTATTTTGAAAAACCCAGTAATATTATTTGAAAAATGTCAATCTATCTGCTCAGAAGAGACCAGTGGTATCAGCATTACTGAAAACTATTCTCCATCTTGAACTGCTGTATTTGATTTCAGCAAAATACAAACCAGAATGATATTTCAGAAGAAAGAGTGACTGCTAATTTTATTATCCTCCCAATACCTTAACCATGTAACTCATTTATTTAAATACTGTTCTATATTTCTCACAGAAAGATTTTCTTAACTTTCATTTGTATACTGTTCTTCAAATACAAATTGCTGCAAGAATCCTAAAGACATTGCTTAAGAATGATATTCAATGTCGAAAACACAGAATGTTGCAAATAACTGAACTGCAAATAACACTGTACTCTCCCTACTGCACCTAGTGGCAGTACAATTTCATACTAAATAGGCTGTCTCTGCTTTGTCATTTCTGGTAAATATCACTAATTTTGGAGAAGTGTTTTTTTTTACCTCCAATATGACCTCAAAGTCCTGTTTTTTTAACAACCTGGCAAAAGAAAAATGGATTTCATTATATAAACAGCATTTAAATTTCTCACTATTGGAGCATTAATAAAATTATTTGCTGTTTTAAAATAGGTACAGAGATGGGTATTTGAATGTTGTATAAACCTATTAAATGCGAAATAATGCTTTATGTTAAAATTAGGTATATAATTATGCTGATGTAAAATATCATACACCTTATTCATAAAAATCAGTAATTCAACTCAAAGTTCCAAAGGCCAGGCACTGTTTTATAAAAGCAGGTTCAAGTCCAAGCTAAAGTTCAGAAAATCATACTAGCACTTAATGTCAGTATTTTTCAATGATTCTAGCGTACTAGTTTGTTTAACATAACAGAAATATCATCTAACTTTAACAAACAAACCTCAGTGATGACTTTAGGAGTCTGGAAATGACATATGCCCTTCTTATTCCGATCAAAGAGCTATCAGACAGTTTCATTGTTTGAATAAGCAGCCAATTGTACCTGCTCAAGATGTGACCTAAAATAAAAGTTAAAGTATTTCATGTTCTTTAGTTCAGCATTTGCAATACAACGACAACAACAACATAAGTGCTGCCTGTTTGAATTTACATGGAATATCTATCTAGTAAACATTATAGATCTGGCGGGTGGAACTTAAATATAAATTATGAACAAAGTATTTAAGCTAAGAAGATATGCAAATAGCAGAAAACTTACTTCATAACAAATTATTCCGGATTATCCTTCCAGTTTCCTGTTTCCGCCAAACTTGAGACGCTTGTTGATGACGTACTAACGGTACTGATAGACGCTTTCTTGAAAAATTCTATTTTTAGACATAACACCGGCGTTCTCAGATAGAACATGCAATGAATGCCCCTGTTCATATAAAATTTCCTGTCAATGCCTTTAATAGTTATTTCATTTTTATGCATTCACTGAAACTTCAATTAACAATATATCGGTAAAATAACTTACCCCTAGTTCATTAAAACTCAAAACAGTAAAATATGTCCAGACTTTTCTTGGAAGGCGATCTAATATTGAATGCTGGCGTTCAAATCAAGCGTTCCGATCGTACACAGAACACTTGTACTAAACATCGGTGTTCAGAGTATAACACGTGGTGTTCCAAAATTGAATACAGATGAACGCGTCCGGTGTTCTCTCCATTTACAGTGTGGCTAAAGGGTCAACAGAGAGATCAGAAAGAGCAGCCGAAATCTAGTTCATAGTTACACGCAACAAACCGTGTGGCAGACATACAAAGTAATCTATATATAGATGTCACTGACCTTCATATTATGATCTTCACCTTAATCTAAATACCTCAACACCTTTTATCATAACCCCGGGGCATGTTTTGCTTTTTATTATGGGGGCAAGGGACAGTAAATTTGAAAACTCCACAACTCTGTGCTGATACCAGTGCGAAAAAAAAATCATAAAAAATCCAATTTCGACAAATTCAAGGCAATTATTGAGCGAATGTCCTGCATACACATAGCACTTCATTATGTGACATTTTCAGTCTGCCGATTCTGTTGCTTCTGTGATAAAAACGAGTAAAATGCAGGTTTCAGGACACTAAATTTTTACACAAAAATGGCCCAAAATGCACACCTTGCGCGACCTGTACCGTATTATCTGCAAATGACTGACCTGAAACACATGCATACTTTTAAAGCATGTGTCCAGACGAAAATAATAGTGGGAAGAAAAGTGTCTCATGACCGTTTACTTTTTCCGCAACTTTGAGCTGAAGCTGGATGGATGGATGACTGTTTCCAATTCGTCTGACTTCCGTTACCTCAGGTAAAGTTTTAGACCCGGCCGTCTACATGAAGCTAGGAAAATCGATACATGCACATATTTATTTTACACAATAATCACTCGTACGCAGGAATCCTTAGTTCTATACATATCATAAATAACCAGTTGAATATATATGCCTGTAAAGTGCATATGTCTATTTTATTTAAAAAACGTACCCGGGCCAAATGCGAAACTGGCCCCTGCCACTTTAAGATTTTTCTTTTTATGACCAAAAGCGGATTTTACTTGTTCTGAACTTTAATACCTCTTTTGCGAATATAACCACACAAAAATATTTTAGTAGCATGAAAAGATATCTGTAAGTGAGCGTCTAAACTAGCCTACCCCTCTCGCGCAAAATGAGCCAAAATTTACAATTTGTCGCTACGAGACCAATGACGTAAAATACGTCCGTTTTTATCATTTTCTGGCGTAATTCAACGTATTCTATCAGTAAAAATGAAATAAAGTCATATTCGCATCATTTTGCAAAAATAAAATGCCCCCACCCCCTATTTGCCTATTTTATGGGGTCCCCACCCTCCAAGCATCCCCCTGATTGATGGAATGCAGAGCTGATTGGCTAAATATGCGCTACGTGGGTTAAGAATAATGAAAACGGTGTTTTTACACTGTTAATAGTGGTAGAATTTTGAAAAATCGTCTGTGCAGATATTGACTTTCAAACCTTGATGTATCCTCACCGTAACATTTTTGAGCCGCTGTGCCGTCATTTAGCGTTTTAAGTCCCCAGAAAGTTTAAAATCTCAATCTAGAGGTTCTAAACTACCTAAAACTGCGCAAAATCAAGAGATTTTCCGAAATTTAATTTTGGCCGAACCACTTATGGGGGCAAGGGACGGTAAATTTGAACTCCACAACTCTGCGCTGATATCAGTGCGAAAAAAAATCATAAAAATCCAATTTAGACAAATTCAAGGCAATTATTGAGCGAATGTCTTGCATACACATAGCACTTCGTTATGTGACATTTTCAGTCTGCCGATTCTGTTGCTTCTGTGATAAAAACGAGTAAAACGCAGGTTTCAGGTCACTAAATTTTTACACAAAAATGACCCAAAATGCCTCATGACTGTTTACTTTTTCCGCAACTTTGAGCTGAAGCTGGATGGATGGATGACTGTTTCCAATTCGTCTGACTTCCGTTACCTCAGGTAAAGTTTTAGACCCGGCCGTCTACATGGAGCTAGGAAAATCGATACATGCACATATTTATTTTACACAATAATCACTCGTACGCAGGAATCCTTAGTTCTATACACATCATAAATAACCAGTTAAATATATATGCCTGTAAAGTGCATATGTCTATTTTATTTAAAAACGTACCCGGGGCCAAATGCGAAACCGGCCCCTGCCACTTAAACACAGCTTCTTGTTTGATTGAATGTAGGTACCTCTGGATAATATTTTAACATTCGACTCGCAAATTCATTAAGTTTACACTATATCGCGCGAGGATTTGTAAAGATACTTTAAATTCGTCATAGATAACACTTTGGCTATAAATGCTTATTTAGTAGTCTTCTATTTTCGCCTGAGAATCGTTTGGACAAAATATTTTCCGTTGTAAAATATTTGTAGTACTACTTTTCAAAAAAATATATACGCAATACAAGCTATTTACTTTAAGTTAGCATTACTAAAATATTGAAAATACGTTTGTACTGTATACGGAAAACGTTTTATCGGTCTTTTCTATTTGAAAATTACACTGCTGACGTATCATGTTAATAAATAAAAATGACTATATTTCATAACATATAATGTACTTTGCAAGTAGATAGTTACTTGATAATCAGCTTTGCTACACATTGTGAATTATAATATCTGTTTCTTTCTGTATAGCCAAACTAGTCTGTTATATCCATTATAGATTATATCTGTTTCTTCTTAAATAAAAATACGATATAACCACTGTCTCGTATTTTGAAGACTCACACAATTATATATTAATATATAAATTTTTAGCCATATGCAATAAAGAATTGATATAATGCAACATTTTAAGTAAATTGTTTTCGGAGCGCCTGAGACAGCCGTAATTTATTACAGCGGAAGCACTGCGTCTATGTTAACAGCCAAATTCCCGAATATTTTTAATTAAATACAGATGTTGTCAGATACAGTCAGTATGAAAATAGAAATATTTTATTTAAACATGCTTACTCTTTACGTTATTTGACAAATGTACCTGAATGCAGATGAAGAATATAAAAAAAAAAACTTTAAAGGGCTAAACATTTTTGTTGGAATATTTATTTTTCTATTTTTGCGCGGCTTAGATTATCCAAGCCTGCTAAAATTCTCGAGTCATATATAACATCAAAGACCAGGATACTATGATAATAACTAATATTATATTTCATAAACGAAAGAAACTTACTTATTTGATGAATAGATATGTTCTGTAATTTAAGTAATATTTGTATTGTTCTAAATAGAAAAATATATGGCACACGGTCACTGTTATGTAATATTACAAATACATTTCATACATTCTCATTCATTAAAACAAGGAAGTAAAAAATACTTCTTGCCGCTGAAAATCAATCAGCATTTACCCCAGTAATGGTGAAACAATATATGTAGCAAGATTCTGTTCTTGCTGATACAAATGTGCCAAAAAATCTAAAATCTTCTCTGTTTCTGTCAGTATTGTATTTCATAATCACTAAAATTATCAAACTTCTTTTAAAATATTTGAATTATTATTATTGCCATGGCAAAATCTTGCCATGGCAAACTTACCATGGTAAAATTTTGCCATGGCAGAATCTTGCCATGGCAAAGTTGCCATGGCAAAATTGCCTTGGCAGAAACTTGCCATGGCAGAACCTTGCCATGGCAAAATTGCCATGGCAGAATCTTGCCATGGCCAGTTTTTGCCATGGCAAAATAAAAAAAACTGAGTTATCGATATGAAACAACATATTTCTACCAATACATTCGTTTGGAAATAGTTAAAATCACTTTTTGAGAAAAATGAAAAAAAAAATTGCCATGGCAATTTTGCCATGGCAAAATCATGAATTTTCTTGCCATGGCAAAATAATTTTGCCATGGCAACACATTTTGCCATGGCAAAAGACCGATTTGCCATGGCAAAACCGCTTTTGCCATGGCAAATGTAATTTTCTCGTACTGATTAACAAAAAACTAGTAATGATATCATATCAAAACATACTAACTTTAAAATAGGTGGGTTAATGTAACAATTTAAGGCAATTTTCATTTTTGTAAAGCGCGTATAAATATGGGCTGAATTTGCCAAATACCGGCGTGGCAAAAAGAAACCGGCGGCTATTTACAGTGAATATGTAAACACAACATACATGTAAATGTTTGCGTTTTTTTAAATATAGTGCAATTGCTTAAAAATTTAATTGTGGCTGAAGCTTAACATGAACATATTTATTTGACTTGTTCAGTCAAATTGAATATAACTGATCAGATGAGGATTTTCTAGATTAAAATTTACATGTTATAATAAAATATCTTACTAGTAAAAATTGAGCATAGCACATCTTTAAATATGTTATCATGGTCCTACAATCAACTCTTGATTTGACAATTCAACTTAAAATCTCTAGCATGGAGAAACTAAATTGCAATTGTCAGTATTGATGCAACATTCTGTTCTACTTCCGGTAACTCCTAAACTTGTAAATATGTCAGTTTAAGTATTATGTTTTCATATTAAAATATGGAGACATTTACATCGGCTATTTATAACTTGACTACAACATGAAGTAAAAGATAATGAAAATCAAGCTTTGTCAAGTATTGCTGTTGAGTGAAAGTATAAAACTCCCAGTTTGCATGTTTTACTTCAGCATCTCAAAATTTTCCAGACTGATTAGTATCAAACCTTCACCTCCCCCCACCTCCAAAAAATAAATAAAACATCTGTAACAGGTATATATATTTATTTTATTTAGATCTCATCGGCATGACATAAGTATACACAATATATTAAAAGAAAACCACAATAAAAAAACATGTATATGCATTGCCGCCACTGTAGCGGAGTTATAAGAGATCATTTATGTTATATTCATAATTCAACATTTACCAATGAATTTACATAAAATCACTTATCTAAAATCATAATGTACAAATCTCTAGAACGTAAATTTATCATATTGTCTGATCTCAAATGTATTAAAGTACACAGAGATGATGTCCAAATAATTGTCAATGCATCAAGTTATCTAATCCAGTGCAACTTGAATCAATTTTAGAAGGCAAACTTTCGTTCTTTTATCTAAGATCACATAGTCCAGCATACTAAAATTACTATACATGGGCTGAGTCTAGCGGAACCCAACCACAAGACGACTCCAACCAGCAAAGACACAGAGCAAATCAGCCTTACCAAAGCCCAGCCCGACCTGGACACACTCTATTTGCTATTCAGCCAGTAAAGAGATACTGAGATGCCAGGCAAACAGTATGAATCCCGAACAGACCACACCCCAGCGCAAGCCAATCCGCACCCCAACAAACCGCAGTCGTGCTATGGTTGGTTTTTACCTGACACTGCTCAAGTCACAACTTTACAATAAAACATATACCAAGTAATTATTATACACTTAAGTGTTAATGTGAGAAATAGAGTTACCTCTTTTCTCTATGATATTGTAACAGGTCTTGGAAGTAAAATTTACAATTGCTTCCTGATGTAGTAAGATCATCAATTTTTCAGTACATGACAAAGTCTCAAATCCAATAATCAACTGTTCTGCTTTATCAAGAAGTGGATTTCTTGGCTCTGTGTACAACGGACACTCCAAAATTACATGTTTTTCATTCTCAGCAATATTAAAAGTCCCAATGTTTTGGCAGTAAATACAATGTCTTTGTTCAAATGAAACATTGTTATAACAACCTATTTCAACATTAATCGGAGCTGTACCTATTCTTAACTTGGCGATTGCACCCCTATGGGCTCTATTTAAAACAGTTTTACAATATGGTTCAGTTTCAAAATTTTCTTTTAAACATCTATAAAATCCAAGTTTGTTTCTACCATCTCCTCTACGAGCATTCACTCTATCAGCTTCTGATCTCCATGTTGCAATATATTCTTCTAGCAATTTAGGCAAAAGAGCTTGACAAATAAGATGTTTGCTTGAGTACAAATCAGTATTAAAGTAATGTGTCAAATCATACTTTGTGAACAAAATTTCTACTTAATAATTCCAGTTCTTACAATTTCTACCTCTAACATTATGTGCCCATGTAAAAACCGTTTTATTCAATCTTTCATCAGACATATTAACAAATCTAGACCACTGATTGACAATAGCTTTCTTATTTTTATATATCATAGGACTCCAACCAATGTCGATATTCACTGCAGCATTTGGTGTGTACTTGCAAACATTTAAAAAGTACCGTGCTGCTCCATGTTGAACTGCAATAATACAACTATACTCATCATTAGCCCAAATAGAAGCTCCATATGTTATAATTGGAACAATTGTAGAAACACATAACTTGGTGAATGCCTGATATGGAAAACCGCCGATTGACTTTGCTCTCGCAATAAGTAACCCAAATGCCCTTCCAGCAGACTGTGCCACAAATTTAGCAGTGACAGCATAATCCAGATATTCAGTCAAAACCAGGCATAGATACTTGTATTGAGAGGCATATTCAATCTGCGAGTTTCCACATCTGAACAAATGGTCACATCTACCAACAGAAGGATTTCTCAGCATTTATAAGCATAAAGTTTTCTGTACACCACGAATCTAAATTTTGTGCATTATCGGCTATTAGTTCAATATCATCTGCAAATAATAATATGGCACAATGCTCACCATCAATATCAATACCTTTACTTACAGCATTTATTCTAATGGCTAAATCGTTAATAGATAAATTAAATAACATTGGCGATAATGAACAGCCCTGCTTTAAGCCTGTTTTCACATAGAACCAATCTGTGAAGAAGTTATTTACTTTGACAGAACACATTATATTGTTATATAAACTTTTAATTGCACTTAATAGCTTATTATCTATTACATGGTTAAGTTTTCCCCATAACATATCCCTATTTATCGAATCTTATGTCTTCTTTAAATCAATGAAGGCATAAAATATGTAAAAACATTAGGGAAGAGTTATTATAACCAAACCGAAAAACCACTTACATTGTTGTCTCTCCCTGAGGACCTCTGATATGGGTGGAACTTGATTACACTGTGCTGCCAACCAGATTGTGAACTTGCACCATTGTATATAATAAAATTATAAAACTTTTACTTTGACATTGAAGTAACAAAATGCATAAACAATTGAATGATAAAAATAAAGTATGTATTATGAAGCAAATATTTTTCTTTTTTTTTGTACATTGCATTTTTTTTATAAAATTTCAAATAATATTTATCTTTATAGAATACTGACATGTTTAGTATCAAAATGTTTGTCTTTTAAAGTTGAACTTGATTAAATAATTAGTTTTTGTAAATTCTTATGTTCATTTCAATCATTGGAAATTTTAATTTTCTTTTACTAAGAAAATTACTTAAGAGTCAGGTTATGTTAAGCTGACTCTCAAAGTCTCAAAAAGATTGTTCAGCCAGGAAACCATGCTGTCAACTTGTAAGAATGTTTTGTGTTGTTTTTCCTGTTCTTCTGTTTAAGCATTAAGTACCTGCTAAATATTGTGTTATAATAACTTAGTAATTACTAAAGTCATAAGTGTAAAAATGTCACATGTCATTTTACATAACCAATGAGAATCCTTCATTTATTTTAACATAATGTTTATTTTTAATTTTGAAATAGCATGTACCTGCACTATTACTTTTAGATGACAAAGTGGAAGGTTTTCCTTCATAAAGATTAACTTTAACTATTTTATTTGTGGTGTTCCACATGGACTTAAGCGTTTAAATTTGTGTTTGGTGTTCAAAAACATTTCTGGTGAACTAGATAAATATCTGTTTTGTTAAAATATTGAAACTTCAGTGAATTAAAACAGATAAACTACTCTAGACTTGATTTATTTTTAATGTAGTGCAAATCGCCGCATTATATATGTATTATTAAAAGGTATACGTATACTTAAGTAAATAATCAATTTCTTATACTTACACTTAAGATGCTTTATGAATACGACCCCAGGTTTTTTTCTTTATTTCTTATTTTACATTTCTCTGTAAACCTATTGTATTTCTTCTAAATTGCATACGTTTACTCTTTATAATAAATACGTTATTTATTATTTTGAGTAAGCATGCAGCTGAAGCATCTATAGTTCAGCTGCTTTGTCTGTTTAGGCAACATCAAAGCGTATATATCAACAAACACTAAAAAATAACAGATAAAAGTGAAAAATGTAAATTGAAACATTCGCTTTTATCTTATTTTAATAGAAAAAAGAAAATTATAAGGAG